>NC_135819.1:58455288-58556806 GCF_964213995.1 Mustelus asterias
TTGTTTTCGTTAGAGAGAAGAGGGTTAAGAGGTGACTTAATAGAGGCATACAAGATGATCAGAGGATTAGATAGGGTGGATAGTGAGAGCCTTTTTCCTCGGATGGTGTAGCTAGGACGAGGGGACATAGCTTTAAATTGAGGGGTGACAGATATAGGACAGATGTCAGAGGTAGGTTCTTCACTCAGTAGTAAGGGCGTGGAATGCCCTGCCTGCAGCAGTAGTGGACTCGCCAACATTAAGGGCATTTAAATAGCCATAGGATAAACATAGGGATGATATTGGAATAGTGTAGGTTAGATGGGCTTTAGATTGGTTTCACTGGTCGGCGCAACATCGAGGGCCTGTACTGTGTTCTCCCCTCCCCCCTTTGACAGAAAAAGGAAAGTTATTCAATCCAGGAGAACATTGCACCTTAGTCACAGTATTTATTCCTTCAAAAGCAATGCCAGTTATACCACCTGTTGATAAGAAACTCTGATGCTGTTAGCACCAACCATCATCAGTGGAATTGTTTACCAGACAATTTTTCACTATGAAATTGCTGTAATTGCTTTCTCTATCGAGTACAACTTGTTCATTTCTATACTGCACTGAAAACAGAGTCTTAATGTTTTCATAGGCATACAATGAAAGATGTACCATGTTTAGCTTTCAGTAATAACAGTCTTATTACATCCATCAAAATGCACTTCAGTCATTAACAGCATCTAAATTAAAAAACAAAAAAGGTGTGTAGTGATCTCATAGCTAGGTTTCACTTGCATACTAAAAAAAGTCACATTAGAAAGTGCAGATGCAGAGTCAGGAGCTGTGTTGCCAGTCCATTGTTTGAATAAATACATTTCTTGCTTGTTTTTAAAGTTGTTTCTATCAAAACACCTTTAACAATGGCTGGCATAAAGCTTTATTGCTGTAAATAGAATATATCAAAAGGCTTTGTTCTTTTTTTGACCTGCTACATACATTTCCTTAATAAAAACTGACCTCAAAGTAATACCTGTTTTGATTTACAAGTGCAAAAAAGTAAAACACGTAACAGATAAAATAAAATATAAATTGCACAAATGTTGTAGATGTAAGCACTTCGATATGTCAGAAGTGGCGTTATCAGCTGTAGACGCAGATGCCTGCATTAAGAAATTGTCCTACGTGGATATGATTCCAATCCAGCACATCAGGATTTTATCTTCCAAAGCTAGAATTTAACAGAAATAATCAAAGAGTAAGTACATTTTTAAATTTGTATTATAGCTATCTTCTTACTTGGTGCAATTATCCCTATTCTTGATAACTCCTCCCTGTGTTTTGTTAAATTTGGAACAATACCACTCATTAAGCTTGTTGCCCATTTTTACAATTTAATTTCTGCTTCCATGAAGTTCTTGGATCACGTTTAAATTCCAGCTGCAGTGTAAAATATTAACAGCAGATCTACCTCAAGCTAAAATTCTGTACACCCACATTTATATATTTCATTGAGTTAATACAATGAAAATTCATCCTTTGGGATGTACTTCACACTGAAGTTTACTGTGAATTTAATTTCTTTGACAGTAATTTTATAATGCATTTATTTCTCATGCTTCAATTTAAAGTTATTTCATAGAGAATTCATAAGTAGCAAGTATAGTAAACCGTAAAACAACCTCTGATACCAATTCAAAAGTAGCTGAAATGCATTTGGATTTCAATTGGTCTGGAATAAAATGATTCTTAGGATATCAACATTGCTTCACGCTCAAATGAAAAATTCCAAGTTTGACACCATCTGTTAATTCATTAGATGTTGTCGAGTAATTGAACAGATCCAAACTACAGGTAAATGTCACTAACTACAATGGCTCAGGAAAATGCAATTTTGTGACCTAAAGATGGACAACCCTGGGAATCAATATGCAGCAATAGCTATGCATTTCATTTCATCACCCTTCATTTATTGAACTTTTCCTGCTGTAGCTACTTCAAAGGGAAATACATACTTCTGACAAAGTAACAATGGTGCAGCAGCAATCAGGGCTCATTTGTTGAAATACAGATACTATTCTGCACTCACTATAATGATATACTCATTATATTTCAACTAATTATACCACATCAAATTTAAAATGTCTAAATTATAGCTGTGTTACATATTGTTACAATTACATGACTCTTTTCTGAATAAGTCATATAATTAAACCGAGAGCTTATACTAATTTATTACACTTCTAAAAAATATGACCAATAGAAATTATATTCATTAGATGAGATGGTTAAATTGCTCCTCTCCCTTGGTCTGAGGGAACTGACCTTTAGATTAAAACCCAACAAGTCACTTATAACGCCGGACACAGCTGAAAGTATCACAACCTGGGTGATGTTGTACAGCAGCGGATTCATTGTCAGTCCATATAATCTAAAAGGGGTATCCAACTCCTAGAGGTAAAATATATTTTTCAGTATTACAAAAGAAAGAGTTTGAGACACATTAATAGTTTCATAAAATATTTAAAGCATTGACTGAATAATTCATTAATAAACCTCACTAGAAAGTGAGTATCATTGTAGACACTGGCCAGAACTTTCACACCTGTGGGATCTTCTAGTCCTGATATCGGCGCACCCCCACTGCAAGTTTTCTGGCAGCACGGGGTGAAAATCAATGGGAAATCCCATTTATAGCAGTGGGACCAGAAGATCCCACCATCAGCCAATGGCGCACAACCTCCTGCCACAAGAAAGACAGCCTGGTGAGGCCAGAAAATCCTACCCATTGTCTTCCATTAATAAAAAATGGTTGCATTTTCCAGCCAACTTTCTGATTAATCAATTTAATATTTATGATGAAACTGCTAAAGTTAACCGGTAATGCTGTTATTACAACATTTCAATATCTCTTGGTATTTCAGCTTTTACTGCGGAAAAATGTCTAATCTCTGATAAACTCTGCTCCCCAAATTAATGAACAGCTATTTAAACTATGGATCACAATTACTGTACAAAAATAAAGACAGGCATTAAAATACATTAGAATTACATCGGCATGCCGGAGTCCAATTATCCCAGGGCTTCTAATCCCACTTTCTCTTAAAGACTACACTTAGTCTAATCCCTAATGTGCAATGACACAGGAAATTGATTAGTATATATAAAATTAATAAACAAAGCAAAATGCGTTAAAATCATTTCTCGATCATATACACTAAACAAATGCCTACTCTGTTGCTCACAAAACAGAGTTGAGCTATAGAACAGCACATGCATAGCGCTCATAACAAACACATCCTTATTGCTCATTCTTAATTGCCCAGAGTGGCTGATAGTAGGTTTTCTACTTGAACGGCTTCAATCTGTGTAAAGATGCACCCATAATGTTGTTAGGTAGGGAATTCCAGAATATATCACATCTTTACATTTCACATGATAAATTATCCACATTTAGTCACAAAGTAAAACTGAAGTTATCGTGCTATTAGGTGTAGCCATGAGACAAGCAGGCTTTGTAATCTTACTACTGTCTACCTTCAGCAACTTGGTTGCAAGCTTCAAAACATTGTTCACTAAATTGAGTTCTTCTTTTTTATTAGGTTTCTTTTCCATCTTCAAGTATAAATTAATCTAGCAAAAGAGCAGAGACATGCACAGGTAGTAAATTGTCATTACTTTAAAATAATTTTGTTTCCTTTGTTGTTTGTCAATGTACACAATTAAAACAGAAGACAAGTACATATTTAAAAATTATTTGCTTAGGATAAGTGGTTAGCACTGCTGCCTCACAGAGCCAAGGACCTGGGTTTAATTCCCAGTTCGGGTCACTGTGTGGCGTTTGCATGTTCTCTGTGTCTGCGTGGGTTTTCTCCAGGTGCTCCGGTTTCCTCCCACAGGCCGAAGACGTGCTGGTTAAGTGCATTGACCCAAACAGGCACCAGAGTTTGGCGACTAGGGGATTTTCACAGTAACTTCATTGCAGTGTTAATGCAAGCTTACTTGTGACATTAATAAATAATAAACCAGTACAAGATATTACCATGATCTTACTACTGGCAACAACACAAGAAATTTAGATTAGTCTTAATTCCAATTCCCATCACATTGGAAACGATTTTGTAAGATAACCTGAAATAGTACTCACCACAAAAATGCTACTGTATTAACTGAGGTACAACAGAATATAAAACTTGTAAATTAATTTTGGCTGTAAACCTTTAGTACATGGCCAGCTAATTCTAGTCTGATCATAAGGAATAGTAAAATTATGAAAAAGTAAAAGGTGCCGACAAATATGCAATGAAATGCACCCAATATAAAAAAAACTGCAGCAAAACATTTGAGACACTGAAATGTGATGGGATCGTACAGTGGGACAAGATTTGAAGGGCTGAATGACATTTCTTCAAATTTGGTCTTTATTTTCATTAGCACTTTTACACAATAACTTTTATCTCAGCTCAAAAGCATTTTAATGCTTCTGGAATCAAAAATTCTTTGATTAAAGACAGGTTGATGGCTCTTTACAGTCAAACTGGGAAATCTGCCATTATCTAGCTTTTCAACATGCCACTAAAATTAGATTTCTCAGCATATAATATGTACAAATGCTAAACGAGGAGCTAAATAGCAGACAGGAACAATCAAATGAGATTGGCCAAAATCTTCCATCCTCATTCGCAGTCGGGATCTTCGGGTGCCGCTGAGAGTGAATGGAGTTTTGGCTGGAATGCCAAATTTTCCATTCTTGCTCGCAACAGGTCCCACCACAAGACAAGAGAATCCTGCCCATTGATGTTTTCATATATTCTAAGCAACAGAAGAACATTTAGTTTATTACCTGCTCTGTCAGTAAGATCGAGGTATTGCTGTACTTGTTGTTTGTCTCAGATCCTAGCATGACAAATCTCAGTAGATACAATGTTAATGAGATACACCAGATCACTAGTTCCCAATTATAGTGAAAATCAAGGAATGTCTCATGGATGTGAAGCAGCTACAAAAGAGAAAAAGCAGATTAAATCAAGAGCAATGATTTTGTTGGACTTTATAACTCAGCAGGAGGTCTAGTCCAATGCAAAGCTAGATTTAAACATTGTTCAGGAGATCCATTAGATCTCCTCAGCATTTAGCTGAAGCTTTCAAATATTATTCTCTTATTAAAAAATGACAGCTGAGAAAGCATATCTCTGGGAATATATGTACTATGCACATTTCCTTTTGGTAACCACAAACGCAAGTTGCAATTTACAGTAAAATTCCTTTCTTATCAGCTACATGTCTCACTCTTTAGCCATTGGACTTAAGAGTTCAACTGCAGCCACATTTATACCTAATGTGCCTTACATGATCTTTATTAAAGATTAGAGGATAGATTTTCCATATTAGTCAATTTACCAATGCAATAGAATTGCACTTCCATCTTTCAACATTTTCCTGCTAACCAGCACCTTTATTATATAGACTCCCAGTATTAGCAGAATCCTCTGGAGAATCTGCCTTACTGCAGGAGGGGATCCAACAGCCATTTTATGTTCATACCAATGTTGTTCAATGCAACTTATGATGCTGGGGTCCAGGTTAACTTCGTACCTTGGAGTTTCTGATTTGGTCTAACATTCTTTTGTTTATCATCTGCTATTTTCGTGATCAATAACTGGATAACTGAAATTCTGATCTTTTCACACCTTTCCTGTTCAGGAGTTTAATAGCAACAACCAGTAATTACTTGACCTCAATTAAAACTGTCCCAGCTATGAACAGTCCTATAGCTAAGAGCCTATGTTATTCAGAAGCAGCAGAATAATGGGTGAAAGAACAAAAAATAATCGGACAATTAAAATGTTTCAGTTAGTGAAATGTTACTGAATATCCTAACAATTCTTACCTGTGCGCAGCAAATAAATACTACAGAAAGAGTCAATAGGAATGCAGATGAAACAATTACATCTACTGATCGTTGTGGACCACGTCTCTGTCAAGAGATTAATAACCAGTTAGTACTTTAAATAAACATGTACAAAAATGACTAGTGATCTGCACACTTTACATGCAAAGAAGACAATATGCAATAAACAATAATAGTATGCCGAAACCAGAAAGCGTATTAAAAATGTTTGTAAATTATTAGCTGGAAAATAGATCAATAGTCATTATTTATTGATACGGCAGCTTCCATTAAAGGCTGTTGGGACTTGTTTACAATTTAAAAATGGAAGGAAAAGCTTAGCATGGAAACTCAAGATAAGTGAGAATGGATATGGCAACAGGATAACAGTAAAAGTAACTAAAACAATTCAACAAATAAAAGATTAGTAATAAAAGTGTTTTGTGGTTCAGAATGAAGAGGTAAACTATTTAGCGTGCCAGAAAATATGCAATGCTTCAAAAATTATATAAACTACTAATAGAATTACATAATAGAATTCCAATTACACCATATAAACATTGCAAAATTTCTAATTTTGCAACAGGCTTTTATAGCAATAGTTTTCCCAAAGTTTTAAAGCAAATAAAAACGATTGCATTACACCAACACCGTGTACATCACATATGGACATTTGACAGAGTTTATCTTGTCTGACAACAAACAATACTAACTGCCCTTCCATCAGAATTATTCAAGTTTTAAACATTAAACATGTCTCTCTCCACTAATAATGTAGTAGAACATTAAGTGCCATCTACAAGATACACTGCAGCAACTCGCCAACCCTCCTTTCACAGCAACTGCCAAGCCTGCAACCTCGACTACCTAGAAGAAAGGCAGCACGTGAATGTAGACACCACCATCTGCAAGTTGCGCTCCAAGTCACACACCTTCATGAATTGGAATGATGCCATTATTCCTTCATTGTCACTTGATGAAAATCCTGAACTCCCTCAACAGTATTATGGGTGTATCTAGACCAGATGGGTTTCAGCTGTGACAGTGGTCACTGCTGCATTACAGCGACAGGGACCCGGGTTCAATTCCCGGTTTGGGTCACTATCTATGTGGAGTTTGCGTGTTCTCCCAATGTCAGCATGGGTTTCCTTGAGGTGCTTTGGTTTCCTCCCACAGTCCAAAAGACATGCTGGTTAGGTGCATTGGCCATGCTAAATTCTCCCTGCGTACCTGAACAGTGCCAGTGTGTGGCAACTAGGGTATTTTCACAGTAACTTCATTGCAGTGTTAATGTAAGCCTATTTGTGACAATAATAAATAAAATAAAGAGAGTGTTTCTGTAGTATCGTGGTTACCACATTCACCTAACATCCAGTTCGTAACTGGACAGAAACACTACCATTGGGCAGCACAGTGTTTAGCACTGCTGCCTCACAGTGCCAGGGACCCAAGTTCAATTCTGACTTAAGAGTTTATTGCAGACAAATAGTTACATATGTTCATGTGTATATAGATTGCACAGAGCAGCACAATGCATTTTGACATTTACAACATACTTTAATTTTATAGAATGTACTATATTCGTCGACGAAGGAGCAATGCTCCAAAACCTTGTGATTTCAAATAAACCTGTTGGATTATAACCTGATGTCATGTGACTTCTCATTGTATTCCAGACAGTGGGTGGGATTTTCCACGCAACCTGCGTTTCACCATGGCAGAAGCAACCTGCCATTGGACAGCAGTGGGATATTCTGATCCACCGTTGTCAATAGGGCTTTCTGTTGAATGGGCCCCTTGCCACCGTGAAACCCACAATTGGGGTACACTGTTGACTGCACCGGAAGTTCCTACTGAAATGAATGGCCGGAAAGTTCCAGCCATTGAGCAAAAAATTGTGCAGTTGCAACAAGAGTTCCTTATGCTTCCGCCCCAATCCCCTAGCAGTAAAGGTCAACATGCCATTTGCATTCTAGCTTGCTGCATTCCTTGTACTCACTTTGAACATGAAAATGTATAAGTTTCACACTTTTAAAAAAATATTCTGCTTTTCTATTCTTACTTCATGCTCATAAAATCAGTAAAGAATGAATGAAAATTGATTTGAGCCACAGTTCATTCTTCTATCCTAATTGTTATGTAATACCATCAACTCAAAGTATAGTTTCCCAGAATTAGACATTATTAGACGGAGTTCCCTCAATAAAGAGGGAACCCCAAAGTATTTCCATACTCTATGACCCAGCATGAACATAAGTTAAACATGAATTTCCAGGCAAATTTTGGTTGATTATAAACATTAAACTTAAATGGCAGATACAACTGAGATAGATCTTATGAATTGGCTCAGCAAACAAGTAATTAATCTCAATCACAAAAGTCCTTCAAAACTTGATCTTTCTCACAAAGAATTTCAGCTCCTCTCCTTCTAAGAGTTAGCCTGATCCACAGGTAAAAACAGCACATGATGAACCCAAATCCCAGGCAACAGTCTTCAACAAAAATGTCACATGTTTACAGGAACAATCTCAACTCAATCTGGATAAAGTAAATTCACAGATGTTGTTTTCAAGTAACAGAAACAACTGCAGCAACTGTATCTTTGTTTATTCTCAGCTTCTAGATCTAGCCTTTATCTTCTCCAGCCACCACTGAACCCATCAACTTTTACTGAGCCTGGATTGATCTGTGTCCTTTTATATGCTTTCAACTAAGTTCAGTTGCCCTAGAAGTATTGATGACCAGCCGCAGTTTTGGTTTTTGTTTCCTTGGAAACGATAAGGATAAGTTTCCTTTCTCTGTTTCCCTCTTTGATTAGGGTTCGTCTCAAAACAGAGCTATGAAACCACAAATTCCATCACAGTACAGAAAGGATTTAGTGGGTGAATCAGACCTTTGGCCAATTACATAGAACAAGCATCTATTGGTTAGGTGGCAATTTAGTTACTTAAATTAAGGTAGTATGACCACAGATTTATCCTGATTTGTTGGTTTCCTATTGTTTAATGCCAGTCAAATATGAGGCAGAATTTCATGGACCTTCGCCAGTGGCTTTGCAGGCAGTGCTGCTGGGGAGGGGTGTAAATTTGCTGAGTGAAACTTCCTGCTACCCTCCCCCAATCTGTCTGTAATCTTATAAGAACAAGGGTGGATGAAATAAGAGGGTAGGGTGAGTGAGGCAAGCAGGTAGGGCTGGCAGCTGAGCAGGGTGTTGGTGGGTAGGGTGGAAGCTGGGCAGGTTGGCAAGCAGGTGAGGTGGTAGGTTGTGTCAGGTGGTAAGAGGAAGCAGAGGGTGGTCGGATTTCAGATTGAGGGATAGTTAGATCTGGTCGGGGAAGGGATTGGGCCAGGGTGTGTTGGGAGATTTCAGGAAGGGAGTTTGGTGCTGGGAATTAATCAAGTTAAGCTGGGGGTGGAGGGTCAGGGAGCTAATCAGATCTGGTCGAGGAAGGTCAGGTGGTGGGGGCTAGTCAGGTTGGGTCGGGGAAGTTGGAGGATCGTTGGCAGGTGGTCAGAATGGGTTGGGAACTTGGGAGGTCGGGTTGGAATGCAGTCAAGGGTGTTAGCTTTACCCAGAAATAGACTAGGATTTTTTAGTCTAACATTTCCTGGGTAACTATTTAGGTAAGCAAGTCGAAGCTGTCAAAATGAGTTAGAGATTTTTTGGAGAGTCCCAGGGAGCAGGGAAATCGCCCATCTGAGGTTCATCCTGATTTTGGGGGGGGGGGGGGGTGCGAAGCCATCTCTGGTTTCTGACAATCTGGACACTGGAAGATTAGGACCAATACATTAGTTTCTACACAGACTACTAGGTATGCAATGATTCACTTACAGAAAAATTGAAAAATCTGTGTTTCTGTAAAATATCTTAACAAATTTTGTTTCTAATACTGTATACACACTACTTTGGAATTTCCAGCAGTATGCTGAGTCTGGTCCACCAATAAATCCACCAGAGTTTGCAGGCTGTGGGAAAGCACCTTATTTGCACGGGACCCACTTCATCATTGATGCAACTCATGCACCTGCTTGCTGTATGCTGTCCTGGTATCTGGCTGCTTAGGTCACTCCTGTCCAGAAAATCTGTACAATGTGTCCCTTGATCATCTGTGTAAGGGCACCGATAACAAGTTTTCTTTGAAAAACAGTTTCTCTTTAAAAATGAAAGGTTCTTAAGTCCCCTCCCCGGTGCAGCAGATTTCCACACCTGTGGACCCTTCTTTTCACTTATCACATCAGCATCCAATATAATATATGGAGTTAGGTCGCAGATCAGCATGATTCAGTGAATGGTGGAAATAAGCTGAAAAGGCTAAATGGTCTACTCCTGTTTCTAATGCTCAGCCCACTGTGGGGACGAGTCTCTGAGATTGGCCAGGCATCTCTGACATATTGGCCTGAGAAGGAGCAGGCAAAGCTCTAATTTTTTAAAAGGCCAACTGTGATTTCAACCGAGCATATCTGGGACTAGCCTTTCCTCAAGCATTCCACAGTTCTCTTGCTGGAGTTACAGTGAGTGTCTAACAGAATAGCCAAGTATATTTGGCCCCATAATTACAATAATAAATTAGATTTACCTTGAGATATGAACGTAACGAGAGCCATATTTTAATATTTTGCACCTTCTTGAGACGGAAATGAGGAACTTCAGATTTTCTGGCTCTTCTTGCTGAGGTTAAGTGGCCAAAAAGTTTGGCAAATAGCAATCTCTAGAAAACAGAAATTACTTTGCTTAATTATTCCTTAAAAAGTTACTTTTTCATCAAAAACAAATGTTAAATGGAATGGAAAAGGTATCAAGACTCAATTATTTCTGAAACAGCAACAATCCAGAGACTTTCATCGGGATTTTAATGTGTCTAACAGGAATTAACATACTCTAGTAAAACAGAATTGTCTAGAATTTTCAGAAATAGTAATGAGCAGCTTACACCAAAATTTCCCAAGAACCTTCTCAGCATATGCTGAAACATGAAAACTAGCGTGAAACAAGTGAAAATTAGCATACACAAAACAAGCAAATAACATTTTAGTTTTAATAAATAGAGTCAAGGAGGCAAGGCCAAATTGGTCAGAAAAATGTGTTCAGTTCTAAGCATTCAACTTTAGGGGGGATAAAGACCATGGAAAGAGCATTGAGGCTGAAAGTGAACTTTAAATTTCTAGGCTTACCTGTTTATATGTTCGCTCAGCTACACACAGCATAAAGAAAAAAATCCACATGAGGCACACACGCACCACAAAGCTTAATGCGACCATAATAACGGTTTGATTTACATTTGAACCAAATGCAATGAAAAAGAGTTCTGTGGCCGACAATGACACTAGCTGCTCCACATCCTTTTGCTGAAAGAGTCTGAACAAAACCGGAGTGATGCCAAGAATCAGAGAAACCAAGTTCCCAAACAGCTGGTAACCAATACCTTGCTTGTAGCTGTTAACCTGCAGGTTTTCAAAAAACTAAAGTTATAAAATTACCAAACAATTCTATAAATGCACAAAAGACATTCTGAACAGTGCAATAATTAGCTGTGCAATAATTAACTGTGAATCATTTAAGTACAGGATAAAACATAGGAGCTAGATATTAAATCCAATTAGGTGCAGTGCCCCTTTCCCATAAAATAAGTGGAAAGTTAATATTTGCATTGCTCAGAAACAATTACATACATCTTATTGAGAGAGGATAAAGGAATTACAGTATACGCATCTCAATGTAGCCACCAGTAGGAGAAATGTGGAAAAGGAACAGTTTATTAGTTATAAGAACATAAGAAATAGGAGCAGGAGTAGGCCATCTAGCCCCTCGAGCCTGCCCCGCCATTCAATAAGATCATGGCTGATCTGAAGTGGATCAGTTCCACATCCCGCCTGATCCCTATAACCCCTAATTCCCTTACCGATCAGGAATCCATCTATCCGTGATTTAAACATATTCAACGAGGTAGCCTCCACCACTTCAGTGGGCAGAGAATTCCAGAGATTCACCACCCTCTGAGAGAAGAAGTTCCTCCTCAACTCTGTCCTAAACTGACCCCCCTTTATTTTGAGGCTGTGCCCTCTAGTTCTAGTTTCCTTTCTAAGTGGAAAGAATCTCTCCATCTCTACCCTATCCAGCCCCTTCATTATCTTATAGGTCTCTATAAGATCCTCCCTCAGCCTTCTAAATTCCAACGAATACAAACCCAATCTGCTCAGTCTCTCCTCATAATCAACACCCCTCATCTCTGGTATCAACCTGGTGAACCTTCTCTGCACTCCCTCCAAGGCCAATATATCCTTCCACAAATAAGGGGACCAATACTGCACACAGTATTGGGAAATTGAATTAAGGGATAGGACAATAGAGGTGCTGGGGCAGACATTTCAGAATGCACAGAATAGATATATAGAGTAATAGAGTAAGAAAAAAGTCCAAGGGATAGATCTACCAACTGTGGTTAACTAGAAAAGTTAAAGATACTGAAACTTAAAGAAAATCATATAATTGTGGAAAGACAGGTGTCAGGTCAGAAGATTGGATAAAATGGGCAGGTTTCTCCGGTCTTGTCTGCGGCAGAACCCGTTCCGAGCAAGCACAGAAAATTTGGCATTCCGGCCAAAACTTCATTCACCTTCAGTGGCACTGTAAAATTCCAGCCACAGGCAAGGACAGACAATTTTGGCCGATATAAGAAACAATAAATGCTGACAAAAAGCTAATAAGGAGAGAAAAATGCGAGTAGGAGAGAAAGCTAGCCAGAAATATTTTAAGAAGTTTGTAATAAATATTTTATAAAGAAAAGAACAAACAAAATGAGTGTTGGTCCTATAGAAAGTGAGTTTGGAGAATTGATAATGGAAAACAAGAAGATATGGCAGATGAATTGAACAGATACTTTCTATCAGTCTTCACTATAGAGGATACAAGTAACATGCCAGGAAATGGAAGGGAGGGAAAATCTCAGGAAAGTTATAGTCACCAGAGAAGTGGTACAAGATTGGAAGATAGTAGATATAACTCCATTATTCAAAAAGATAGGGAGACAGAAAGCAGGAAGCTACAGGCCAGTTAGTTAAATATTTGTCATAGAGAGAAAGTTCAAAGCCATTATTAAAGAAGATATAGCAGGGCACTTGGATATGTTCATTGGAATCAGGCAGAATCAACACGGTTTTGTGAAAGGGAATTCATGCTTAGTCAACTTATGGGAGTTCTTTGAGGAAATAGCATGTGCTGTGGATAAAGGGGAACCGTGGATGTAGTGAACTTTGATTTCCAGAAGGCATTTGATAAAGAATCATATCAAAGGTCATTGCGGAAAATAAGAGCTCATGTTATAGGGGATAACATATTGGCATAGATAGAAGTTTGACTGGCTAACACAAAGATAGATAGGAAAATAAGTTGTGGAGAGGATATAAGGAAGCTACAAAAAGATATAGATAGGTTAAGTGAGTGAGCAAAGATCTGGAAAATGGAGTATAATGTGGGAAAAAGTGAAATTGTCCATTTTGACAAAACAAACAAAAGGGAACTAAATGGTGAGAGATTGCAAACTCTGAGGTGCAGAGGGATCTGGGTGTCCTAGTGCATGAATCACAAAAGGCTAATATACAGGTACAGTAAGCAATTAGGAAAGCTAATAGGATGTTATCATTTATTGTGAGTGGAATTGAATATAAAAGTTGGAAGGTTATGCTGCAGTTGTACAGAGCACTAGTGAGACCACATTTGGAGTGTTATGTACAGTATTGGTCACCTATTCAAGGAAAAATGTAAATACATTGGAAGCAGTTCAGAGAGGTTTACCAGTCTAATAACATGAATGGGTTGTCTTATGAGGAAAGGTTGGACAAGCTAGGCTTGTTCTGCTGGAGTTTAGAAGAGTAAGAGATGACCCCGAGGAGTCTTGACAGGGTGGCTGTGGAGACGATGTTTCTTCTTGAGAATCTAGAACTGGGGTCACTGTTTAAAAATAAGGGATCACTCATTTAAAATGGAGAGGAGGTGAAATATTTGCTCTGAGGATCATGAGTCTTTAGAAAACTCTTCCTGAAAAAGGTGGTGGAAGCAGAGACTTTGAATATTTTTAACGCAGAAGGTTGATCAATTCTTGGTAAGCAAAGAGGTAATAGGTTATCGGGGGCAAGCGGAATGAAATTTGAGGTTTCTACTAGATCTTCCATGATCTTAAATGGCAGAGGAGCCTTGAGGGTCTGAATGACCTACTCCTGCTCCTTGTTCATATTAGTCCATATCAAGTTTTCAAATAACAGAATTTATTTTCCATATAAAAAGACACATCTTTGCAACCTCCGGAATTCAACATTGTCCCCATATTTCATCAGGGAGGCAGGGAAAAGGGGTGGGGGGGAACAGAAGTTTAGATCTTTGCTGGGGTGGAAGACAATAACAAAAAGGGATGATGCAAGCAGTGGCAAAATAACAAATGATGGGTGTAAAGGAACTCTAAATGATCACAGCATAATTGTTACCAACAGCTGCTGCCTGAAAGAAATTGGAATGATTATGATCTGAAATTGTTAACTCAATGCTGAGTTCAGAAGGCTGTAAGGTGCCTAATCGAAAGATCAGATGCTGTTCTTTGATTTTCATTATAACAGTGTAAGGAACCAAGAACAGAGAGATCAGAGTGGGAGTACAATGAAGAATTAAAATGACAAGCGACCATAACCTTGGGATCATGCTTCAGACTGAATGGAGGTGTTCTGCAAAGCAAACCTCCCATTTGAGTTTGGTCTCCTCACTGTTATGATTAACAAGAAAAGTATATTAAATTTGAAGGAGTATTATTAAACTAGAAAGAGCGCAGAAAAGATTTACTAAGATGCTACTGGGACTTGATGGTTTGAGTTATAAGGAGAAGCTGGATAGACAGGGACTTTTTTCTCTGGAGCGTAGGAGGCTTCGGGGTGATCTTATAGAGGTCTATAAAATAATGAGGAGCATGGATAACGTAGATAGTAAACATCTTTTCCCAAAGGTAGGGGAGTCTAAAACTATAGGTTTATGGTGAGAGGGGAGAGATACAAAAGGGTCCAGACAGGCAATTTTTTCACTCAGAGTGTGGAGAGTGTCTGGAATGAGCTGCCAGAGGCAGTAGTAGAGGCGGGTCCAATTTTGTCTTTTAAAAAGCGTTTAGACAGTTACATGGGTAAGATGGGTACAGAAGGATATGGGCCAAATGCGGGTAGTTGGGACTAGCTTAGTGGTTAAAAACTAAGCAGCACGGACAAGTTGGGTCGAAGGGCCTGTTTCCATGCTGTAAAGCTCTATGACTATGAGTGCAAGTTAATCACTGTTTCATCCGGAAGGAGAGGCCCTGAACAATGGGAAGGGATGAGGTAAAAGGGCACGTGTGCATCTCCTCTGCTTGCACGGGAATGTGCCATAGGTTGACGAGGACACGTTGGAATGATTGAAGAGTAGATCAGGGTATCAGGGAAGGAACAAGCCTTTCCAAATGTTGAAAAATAATAAGAATGGAAGAGATGTTGAATGGTGGCATTACATCGGAGGTGACAGAAATGCTGAAGGATGATCTGTTGAATATAACATTTGGTGCGGTTGAAAGTGATGGCAAGGGAACACATGATGGTGCCGAGGTGGGGGGGGGGGGGGGGGGGTGGGAATGAATGAGAACAGAAATGAAATAAATTTTACTTAGGAGATCCATATTTTGAATTACTAAAGACTTGTTTTAACTGTAATATTTAGATTCTGATGATAAATATTCTGGATTAAAATATAAAACAGTGCAAATTTAGGACTAACTATATAAGCGATTGCAAGCCATTAGCAGTTAGTTTCTGCTCCAACAAAACAGCTATGCTGAAATTTTGTGACTGTTTGGAAATCTCTTCTAATTAATGTCAGAGCTTTATAGTTTAATAGTTTTAAAGATAATCCACTCTTTAGGACAGTTTAATGTATTTTTTGTAAACAGCACTGGCGGGATCTTGAGCCCGCACTCTCCATCCACTAGGTCACAAGCAGGGCTCAAATTCCAACAAAACCCGGAAATGGCGAATCTCGCTGGCAACATCGTGACCACCGATATTCACCACCCCTCACTGGTGACATAATCAGGTTCACACCCATAATGAGCAAGAACTTCATTGTAATACATTTAAATAAATGTAAGTCTATTTAACCACCCCTCTCGCCAGAAAGTTGCCCCCCTCACAAGATTTTCATACCTCGCTAACCACTGTGCTACCGTGGGCAGCACGGTAGCACAGTGGTTAGCACTGCTGCTTCACAGCTCCAGGGACCTGGGTTCGAATCCCGGCTCGGGTCACTGTCTGTGTGGAGTTTGCACATTCTCCCTGTGTCTGCGTGGGTTTCCTCCGGGTGCTCCGGTTTCCTCCCACAATCCAAAGATGTGCGGGTTAGGTTGATTGGCCATTCTAAATTGCCCATTAGTGTCCCGGGATGCATAGGTTAGAGGGATTAGTAGGTAAATATATGGGGATAGGGCCCTGGGTGGGATTGTGGTTGGTGCAGACTCGATGGGCCGAATGGCCTCTTTCTGTACTGTAGGACTCTATGACTCTATGATTCTCGCCAATGTAACATCAACAGATTCACCCAGATGTGAACTTGTCGAAGGGATTGACCAGGGCGCAAAGGTCACAATAACCCCCGGGGGAGAGGGACATGGTCAGGCAGTGCCCCCGACATAAGTTGGCACTGGCAGGTTGGCAGGCTTTAGTGGGATCCTCATGCACGGGCACTCAAGTGTTTGTGGTGGGGTGGAGCAGACACGGAGAGCAATGGGGGATGTCGAGGATGATTGGATGTGGGGGTGGAGAAAGATTAATTTTTGTTTCAGTAATATTAAGGGTGCCCCTATCTTAGCAGAGCTGGTTCCCAGCTCTAAGAGTCCACTGCTTGCCAGAGTGACAGAGCAAACCACATCCACTCTTTTTTTTGCAGTTAAGGTGACAAGATTTGGAGAGAAAACTGGCCAGTCAAACGGAAGAGTTCCATGCCATTTTTCTCAATGGAACTAATACTCTGCCAAATTCTCGTAAGATTCTGTCCAACATATACCTATCGCTAGCTAGTAATCATCATTAAGTTTCTGCGGGGGGGGGGGGGGGAGCTGCCTTGTCCTAAAAATATTTAAAAGCATCTCTATATGCCCTACAAACAGAATGAAATCTAGGAAAGCACCACTTTAACCAGATAGCATTGTTCAATCGTGTATGATATCTGGTAAGTAAACTTCTTTTTCTGAGAGCACAGAGTCGGCAAAGTTAAAACTCTGAAGAAAGTCTTTGCTCACAGGTTCTTTCTGTTCAACTATCATTCAGCCTGTGTTGCAATAAATCCCTGAAGGTTCCATGGGTTGGACTCAATCTCCGAGTACAACTTTGGTATTTTAAGTGCTGGTCATGTTCAGTATTAGCGGAAAGTTAGTCCTTCCCTTCTGTTTTAAGTTAAACATTATGTCCAATTAAATCTGTCACATTGATCTTTTGTTACCAATTATTTTTAATTAACCTGATCTTTAGATTATACCCTATGTGTAGCCCTAGCTGCACATTCTAAAAAAGTAATTGCTGAAAAACTGTTCATCCCCAATATCTAGTTTTGATGGAATATCATTGACCTGAAAAGTTAACTCTGTTTCGCTATCCATTGTCTGAACTGCTGAGTGTTTCCTGCCTTTTCTGTATTTCTGACAAAGTTACTCTTTGTGATCCAAATACCACAATGGCACTAGAAGGTTCATCACTTCCAGTATGCAAATTACAGAAACAAAGGTGTTCTGTTCAACCCCGTATAAAAATATTAGCTAGTATGGGAGGAATTTTCCCATCCCGCCCACCACAGGAATTGTAGAGGGTGGGACAGGACTATGCAAGGTCCGTTGACCTCGGGCAGGACTTTCTGGTCTTGGGGCAAGCACAGCCAAAACTTCCCTTTGCATTTAAAGATTACACTTCAGATCATAAGGAACAAGGACTTGCTTATGGGAATGCTGCTTTGCACTCCAGTGGGCAGCCAATATATATGCATCCAAAGATAAATTTAGCTTACAATCAATACCACATAACTTTAATGAACAGTTTATACAAATTCTAGCATTGCTACTATTTTTCTGTCTTTATATGCAGAGATATTAGTTAGGGGAAGCCGTACCATACCATGAATATTGTCAATGAACTATGGCATTTCCCACATAATCCTGGGACCTTCCTGGAGATTGGAATGGAATTAGAAAGGAGTAAAATGAAACTGACTGCAAAACTAATGGAAGACCAAAGGAACAAAAAAGAACAAAAAGATGTTTTGCAATATAATTGCTAGAAACATAAATCTGCTAAAAGATCGTTTTTATGGAGGCTAACACAGAATGCTGGTTCTGCATTTGCCTATTCTCTCATTAGAACTCAATGAAGGTATTGTAATCTTAGTAAGTGTATGTTTATAACAGTTACATTGTCAACTAAGGAGGCAGAGTACACATGCTAAAATTGAAATGGATGGAGTTTAGGGCAAAGAATTTTCATTGTTTCCTCATTTCTTTCACCTTTCTTGCTAAACAATCGGAAGCATTTGTGGCACAAAATACATTGGCATATTAAATTTCTACCATGTTATATGGAGAAATTAAGCTAAGGTTGCGTTTTCGTGCTAACGCCGTGCATGTGCAGTTCAAGCCTGTTGCTTCACTTGAAGCGACAGACTAGGCAGTGGCCAGGATCAAAGATTGCACTGCTCAAATCATCACAATTGGGCGGCGGTCCCCTTTTAACATGCAGCTGGAGCAGAATTGTGAAACATATGAATTTGTATTCATCCAAAACAAATTTTGTCTTACAATAAATCCTCATTCTTCTTGATAGAGTGAGCCTTAGAGCGATAGTTAAGGAGTTTAATTCTAGGCATAAGAGATTTTGTAGCTGAAAACGTGGGTGCCAATTTAGGACCTGTACAAACAGGACGGGGTGCACCTGAACCAGAGGGGCACCAATATCCTGGGAGGGAAATTTGATACGGCTCTTCAGGGGGCTTTAAACTAATTTGTGAGGGGAGTGGGAAAAGGAGTTGTAGTCCAGAAGTCAGTGAGGGTGGTGAGGTATTGGGGAAGGTATTAGGGTCAAGGGTGGGTACCGGTAGCCAGGAAGGTGGGTTGAAGTGTGTCTACTTCAATGCAAAGAGCATCCGGAACAAAGTAGATGAACTTGGGGCGTGGATTGGTACTTGGGACTACGATGTTGTGGCCATTACGGAGACGTGGGTAGAACAAGGACAGGAATGGTTGTTGGACGTTCCGGGGTATAGATGTTTCACTAAGTGTAGGGAAGCTGGTAAAAGAGGTGGAGGAGTGGCACTGTTAATCAAGGATAGTTTAACGGCTGCGGAAAGGCACTTCGAGGGGGATCTGCACACTGAGGTAATATGGGCTGAGGTTAGAAATAGGAAAGGAGCGGTCACGTTGTTAGGAGTTTACTATAGGCCCCCAAATAGTAATAGAGATGTGGAGGAAGAAATTGCTAAGAAGATTATGGATATGTGTGGGGGTCACAGGGTAGTTGTCATAGGGAACTTTAACTTTCCAAATATTGATTGGAACCTTTGTAGGTCAAATAGTTCGGATGGGGAAGTTTTTGTGCAGTGTGTGCAGGAGGGTTTCCTGACACAATATGTGGATAGGCCGACAAGAGGTGAGGCCACATTGGATTTGGTACTGGGAAATGAACCGGGCCAAGTGTTAGATTTGGTTGTGGGAGAGCACTTTGGAGATAGTGACCACAATTCGGTGTCTTTTGTTATTGCAATGGAGAGGGATAGGGCCGCACGGCAGGGCAAGGTTTACAATTGGGGGAGAGGTAATTATGATGCGATTAGGCAAGAATTAGGGGGCATAAGATGGGAACAGAAACTGTCAGGGAAAGGCACTAATGAAAAGTGGAACTTTTTCAAGGAACAAATACTGGGTGTCCTTGATAGGTATGTCCCTATCAGGCAGGGAGGAAATGGCTGAGTGAGGGAACCATGGTTCACGAAAGAGGTGGAATGTCTTGTGAAAAGGAAGAGGGAAGCTTATGTAGGGATGAGGAAACAAGGTTCAGATGGCTCGATTGAGGGTTACAAGTTAGCAAGGAATGAGCTGAAAAAGGGGCTTAGGAGAGCTAGGAGGGGACATGAGAAGTCCTTTGCGGGTCGGATCAAGGAAAACCCCAAGGCTTTTTACTCTTATGTGAGGAATAAAAGAATGACCAGGGTGAGGTTAGGGCCGGTCAAGGACAGTAGTGGGAACTTGTGTATGGAGTCAGTAGAGATAGGCGAGGTGATGAATGAATACTTTTCTTCAGTGTTCACCAAGGAGAGGGGCCATGGTTTTGAGGAAGAGAAGGTGTTACAGGCTAATAGGCTGGAGGAAATAGATGTTCGGAGGGAGGATGTCCTGGCAGTTTTGAATAAACTGAAGGTCGATAAGTCTCCTGGGCCTGATGAAATATATCCTAGGATTCTTTGGGAGGCAAGGGATGAGATTGCAGAGCCTTTGGCTTTGATCTTTGGGTCCTCGCTGTCCACGGGGATAGTCATGATGTGGAGATGCCGGCGTTGGACTGGGGTAAACACAGTAAGAAGTTTAACAACACCAGGTTAAAGTCCAACAGGTTTATTTGGTAGCAAAAGCCACACAAGCTTTCGGAGCTCTTAGCCCCTTCTTCAGGTGAGTGGGAATTCTGTTCACAAACAGAGCTTATAAAGACACAGACTCAATTTACATGAATAATGGTTGGAATGCGAATACTTACAACTAATCAAGTCTTTAAGAAACGAAACAATGTGAGTGGAGAGAGCATCAAGACAGGCTAAAAAGATGTGTATTGTCTCCAGACTTGTCTTGTCTTGTCTGGAGACAATACACATCTTTTTAGCCTGTCTTGATGCTCTCTCCACTCACATTGTTTCGTTTCTTAAAGACTTGATTAGTTGTAAGTATTCGCATTCCAACCATTATTCATGTAAATTGAGTCTGTGTCTTTATAAGCTCTGTTTGTGAACAGAATTCCCACTCACCTGAAGAAGGGGCTAAGAGCTCCGAAAGCTTGTGTGGCTTTTGCTACCAAATAAACCTGTTGGACTTTAACCTGGTGTTGTTAAACTTCTTACGGGGATAGTGCCAGAGGACTGGAGAATGGCGAATGTTGTTCCTCTGTTTAAGAAAGGGAATAGAAATGACCCTGGTAATTATAGACCGGTTAGTCTTACTTCGGTGGTTGGTAAATTGATGGAAAAGGTCCTTAGGGATGGGATTTACGACCATTTAGAAACATGCGGATTAATCCGGGATAGTCAGCACGGATTCGTGAAGGGCAAGTCGTGCCTCACAAATTTGATAGAATTTTTTGAGGAGGTAACTAAATGTGTTGATGAAGGTAGGGCAGTTGATGTCATATACATGGATTTTAGTAAGGCGTTTGATAAGGTCCCCCATGGTCGGCTTATGATGAAAGTGAGGAGGTGTGGGATAGAGGGAAAGTTGGCCGATTGGATAGGTAACTGGCTTTCTGATCGAAGACAGGTTGCGAGCGGAGTGCCACAGGGATCAGTGCTTGGTCCTCTGCTCTTTGTGATTTTTATTAATGACTTAGAGGAGGGGGCTGAAGGGTGGATCAGTAAATTTGCTGATGACACCAAGATTGGTGGAGTAGGGGGTGAGGTGGAGGGCTGTTGTAGGCTGCAAAGAGACATAGATAGGATGCAAAGCTGGGCTGAAAAATGGCAAATGGAGTTTAACCCTGATAAATGTGAGGTGATTCATTTTGGTAGGACAAATTTAAATGTGGATTACAGGGTCAAAGGTAGGGTTCTGAAGACTGTGGAGGAACAGAGATCTTGGGGTCCATATCCACAGATCTCTAAAGGTTGCCACTCAAGTGGATAGAGCTGTGAAGAAGGCCTATAGTGTGTTAGCTTTTATTAACAGGGGGTTGGAGTTTAAGAGCCGTGGGGTTATGCTGCAGCTGTACAGGACCTTGGTGAGACCACATTTGGAATATTGTGTGCAGTTCTGGTCGCCTCACTATAAGAAGGATGTGGAAGTGCTGGAAAGAGTGCAGAGGAGATTTACCAGGATGCTGCCTGGTTTGGAGGGTAGGTCTTATGAGGAAAGGTTGAGGGAGCTAGGGCTGTTCTCTCTGGAGCAGAGGAGGCTGAGGGGAGACTTAATAGAGGTTTATAAAATGATGAAGGGGATAGATAGAGTGAACGTTCAAAGATTATTTCCTCGGGTGGATGGAGCTATTACAAGGGGGCATAACTATAGGGTTCGTGGTGGAAGATATAGGAAGGATATCAGAGGTAGGTTCTTTACGCAGAGAGTGGTTGGGGTGTGGAATGGACTGCCTGCAGTGATAGTGGAGTCAGACACTTTAGGAACATTTAAGCGGTTATTGGATAGGCACATGGAGCACACCAGGATGATAAGGAGTGGGATAGCTTGATCTTGGTTTCAGATAAAGCTCGGCACAACATCGTGGGCCGAAGGGCCTGTTCTGTGCTGTACTGTTCTATGTTCTATAACAATGAAGAATGATAAAAGGGCCAGAATTGCAGTAACACAAAATACAGAGGGTTACAGTGTTTGGAGGAGATCACAAATATAGGAAGGGTGTGGCGTCTGGAACAGACCAGTGAGGTTTGTTGGAGCTGGAAAAATTATCAGATAGAGAGGTACAGAAGGTCCTCCCACAGAGTGTGTCAGATTTCGTGGTGCCCATTGTCGATTCAGTTGCACCATTCAGTGGCCTTTTCCGCTGTGAACTTGCAAAGAGCCTGCAATGGAGAAACAGAGAGAGCACACCTCTCTCTCCACAGCTAAAAAACAAAGCAAATTTGGAAATTCGCGCATCCACAAATGGTCCAAGCAGACTGGGTGCAGCAGTGACAACATTTGATTTCCACATATGCGCAGAGCAGTACGCATGCACAGAAGTGGCCATCTTGCATTGGCAAGAGTTATAGCATTAAATTAAATGATTTCCACCCCTTTTTAAAATGTTATACTCACTCGTTTCATAATCATTCCACTGATTTCCATCACAGACATATCAGCTTTCTTACACTCGTTGCATTCCCAGACGATTGCACTTACTCTTTCCAAACTTATACTGGAACTGTGAAGCCATGGTAAATGACTCTGGAAAAAAAAAGATAGATGTTATTTTTCAAAGCTTTAACTTCAAGTTGAAGGATCCTCATTACCTATTCCTTCCAGTTATCTGGCAAAAAATGCATTAAATCTATACTTTAAGTGTATTCTTAAGTCTTTTCTTCTTCTCAATTAATAATACAGATATTACAAAACTATCCTTAGCAAAGCACATGATTTTAATACTGTAAACGCAGACACTCACTTGTACTCGCAAAGTTGCAATCCAAGTTTGCCTCAGAAATGTAATGCTATTGCTGCTTGTGCTTTTGTCACCACAAGATTACAACAGTTCAACCATAAAGCCCTCTAGCTCCAACTCAGATTAATTAAAAATAGGCATTAATTGCAATCATGCCAGTGTTCCCCACATCCCAAGAGAAAAAAATGAACACTTTTGTAACAACAACTAGCATTAATTTAGCATTCTTATTGCAAAAAAAATGTCTCCTGGCTTCCTAATCAGACAAAATTGGATGCCGAGCTAGAGAAAGATTTGTGAATAGTGACCTAAATATTTGGTCATAACATTGGACTTTAAAAATAGATCTTGAAGGCGGAGAGGGAAGTGAAAAAACAAAGAGGTTTAGGGAGGAAGCATAATGCCAAGGTGATTGAAGCCTTGAGTGCGAGTTTCAGCAGCAGGCAGAGGGAGAGCGATGCTATGATGGAAGTAAGTAGTCTTTGTGAAGGAGAAGATATGTGCTTTGCTCGGGCTAAAATGAAACACCTAGATTGCAAACAACCTGGTTCAACCTGAGACAATGAGTGAAATCTTACCCAAAAATGGCAGTATTGTTTCCAGTAAGAAAACCAGCCTGTTTCTCTCCAAAGAAACAGATCGGTTTCCTCCCAGACCTTACGACACTCTGGCAAAACAACATCAAAAGAGTTTCACTCAGTCATGCAGGGGAGCCGGGCCTCAACAAACTGGCAAAGCCCAGCTGCACTGAGATCGGGGCGTCCCGATCAAAACAGCAATAAACCTCCTCCCCCCAACCCACCATGGAAGTCTCAAGGGCCTCCCCTCTCCATACCACATCCCCCCCACACCCTGGCCAAACAGCTAACACTGGCATCCCAGGCCCCCCCCCCCCCTCCGCTCCGACTTACTGCCATTATAAATGATATCCCTCCTCCCCCTTGAGGCTCCCACTGAGGTTCACTCCTTAGCACCAATTGGCATTTCCAGATTCAGGTCGGCATGGGCTTGGTGCCAACCTGTGCCACGGGGCATTGACAGGCCACTATTTGGCCATGTTCCTTTCCCTCGTGGGATATATTTACCTTTGCATCCCCAGGGGGTCCCCATAACATGTTCACGTCTGGGTGAACCTGTTGTATACCGCGCCAATGTGACTACGGGGGAGGGAGATAATATCTGGCGAGGGAGCATGTTGATAGTATTCAAATATATGTAAATCAGCTTCACACCTGTTATGGGTGTGTACCTGATGACATCGCTGGAAAGGTGTGGCGAAAATCCAAAATTGCAATCTCTTCTGGATTTTGAGCCCCCCACCAGCATTCCCGCGGACGGCAGGACTAGACTCGAGATTGTCCCCAGTGAATGAGGAGGAGACTGGAATACGGAGTTGGTGTTGTGGGCCAAATACAGTGGCTTCAATCGTCCCCAGATTCCAAAAGCATTCAAATTGTGTTTAGTTGCACCTTGCACATTTAAGTTAGTTCCACAGACTCAATGAAAATAGTTGAACACACCTACACTGCCACATTGTTCCAAATAGGAGGATGACTCTCTGCAAAGTGCAAAACTGATTAAAAGTTCTGACAACATACAGGTCGCAGTTTGTATCCTTGATATGTGCGGAGTTAGCTGATCTCAGCCAGAACAGCGTCAAGTATATACAATTTCTCAGTATTATGGAAGAAAATTACTTCCAGATTTTCATCCAATGATCATGAGTAAAGGAAGTTGATTAGCAAAGGTGTAGCAGAAGTTAGTAATCTGATTCAGTCTTGTCACAACCAAAGCAATGGCAAAACTTTAATAATGCAATGATTTACTAAGTGCATAACTTGTTCATTCAAATATCATGCTCAATGTTGACTTACACACATATATTGGAAAATGATATAGCACTGTATTAATCAGTTATCATAATTGATATTTTCTGATTAGTATTCACTCTCTCTCTCTTCAGGTACCAAGCCCTAAGCGGGCTTTGGTGACCATGGACTTCAATGTATTGGTCCATGGTTATGCTTGGCAAAGTACTACAGTGGTTTGCCGTTACCTTCTGCAAGTTCTGACTGAGCAGAATAATCTCCCGCTCTTACCTTCATCTGCCTTGGTGTGTTGGAAGAATTTGCAGGTTGATAATCAACATTACAAGCACACTTTCCATGGCCATTAAATCCCAGAGCTTCTGGCTCAGAGGCAAGACCTCCAATTTACGTATTTATTGGTATCGAAACCAAAACCTTCAATAAAGTGCAAAATAGCCTTTTTTCTGAGCATGAGAAATCCGAATCATGATAGCAGTTTGAAACTATGGACAAAACATTAATTATGCAACTGAAATGATTAAGTACTCCCTTTAGTCAACCAAAATAATTCATTCAAAAATATGCTTTAAGTTAAATATTAAATGAATATTTAATAATAGTTCATTATATGAAACAAATTCCAAAACAAACCGGGTGAAATGGATCATCTCGATATTCCTTTTTTCCTGAGGAATTCAAGTGGGAATTTTCTCCCTCAGTCTCACTAGTGCAGGAAGTACGGCATTCAGCACAGTGCAGAAGATCCTCCCATAATACATCTTCAGTTTCTGATTCATGCCGTGTGCTTTCTGAATCTTGTCTAGAGCTGCGTGAACTACAACTAGTAGCAGATTTAGCTGTCTCCTGCAAAATAATTTGACATAAAATGATATTTCAAATGTACAACTCAACTATTAGTTGGAACCAGAAGTATGAACCATTCCTACTTAAGTAGGAATCTTCTACGATTGAAAAGTTATTTAAAATTTTAAATGTCCACCTGCCTGGCATTCATTTTGACCTCATTTTAGTGGTCTCTTCATTGTGAAATTACTTGTGAAAGTAATTCTAATAACTTTCAATTTTAATTAGGTTTTGTTATCTATGTTGTTTTCCATTCTACTGTAAGAACGGGCGGCACAGTGGCTAGCACTTCTGGCTCACAGCACCAGGGACCCAGGTTCAATTCCGGCCTTGGGTCACTGTCCTTGTGGAGTTAGCAAGTTCTCCCCGTGTCTGCGTGGGTTTCCTCCAGGTGCTCAGGGTTTTCTCCCACTGTCCGAAAGATGTGCGGGTTAGGTGGATTAGCCAATTTAAATTGCTCCTTAGTGTCAGGGGAATTAGCAGGGTAAATATGTGGGGTTATGGAGATGGGGCCTGAGTGAGATTGTGGTCGGTGCGAACTCGATGGGCCAAATGGCCTCCTTCTGCACTGTAGGGATTTTATGAGTACAATGTAGCATGCAATATATTGTTGATTATGGTGCTAAAGAAGAAACTAGTTTATAACCTCAGGAGTGTAGTGTCTTTTATATTGGTGAGATTTTCTATTCCATAACACACTATCACTTGAAGTTCGTTCCCCAGTGCGTCGTTGCGTGAATGTTTGTGATCCAGCTTCGCCATCTTCATCACTTGAAACATCATCTGATACATGTATGACAGGTCTAGGTCCTTCCTGTTTAGAAATGTAAACATGAGCAAGGCTAAATAATAAAAGTACAATATTTCACCTGGGTTCAACTTCCTTCGTAAATAGCATCACGAAATGTGCTGTTCATTGAATTTATCTGAGATTTGAACATTCCCTCATTTGCAAGGAAGCAATTGTTGAATGCTGGAGCGCATTTAAGTAAAAGATTTGCTACAAAAAAAAGGCAGGTGCTGAAAATATTTATCCATAACTGAGTCACTTATAGGATGAATAACAACAGCACTAGCTTTATTTCCATTACAAATGGATCTCTGACAGAGATGTCTTTGATCACCTCCTCATCTTTTTTCTTTTATCTACCTTCCTGCTTTTCCCAAACACTGCCAACATCACCATGCACCATAAAGCAACATTCCAAGACTCCAGCCTACCACCTGTGCTGCATCTGTTGACCTTCTTGTAGCTACCTCCTCTGCCATCCTTTAGCCCATTAAATCACAGTTGATGAAACAGTCACCTATGTAGCTTACAAATAAATGTCTGATCTCACTGTCCATTGTCAGAATGTAACTTAAATTCATTCTGCTCCAAATCCCCAGCCCACTTTCTATATTAGTCTACAATAATCCTCAGCACAAACAATGCCAAAACCAGTTCCTCTGCAGGATGCCACCTCCTCCAATCTACATCATTTATCCTCATTTGGAACACCAATGGGGAAATTCTCCTTTGTTATCATATTGAAACCGAGTGGGATAGTGCTGAAGAATGTTGGAAAATTGAGGCGATGGGACCCAACGGCATCATACTGCCCTTGGGATTCTAACATAATCTCCTTGATCACTATTGGCTGATGTTTCCCTGCCTTGTAGTCTGGTTCCTTTGAAGACGTACCTGCTGGTTACTACCACTTTCTCAGCCCATCCTCATGTGTAAGGTGGTAATAGGCCCCAGAAGGTATTTGTGAAGGCCCCAAGTTTCTGGGAGAAACCTCTAGTTAGCTCCAGAAATATACCTGCTGCAGGCCTCGATCTCAGCTGAGGTTCTCAGTGGAAAGTCTTCTTTCCAATCTCCAAGGTTCTATTTAGGAGTCATTTTAAAATCACTTGCCAGATTTTCTGGTACTGCAGTGGTATCTCTGCTGTAACACAGACTTCCATGGCCCTTCGTGATGACAAGCATCTCACTGGAAGCCCATCATGTTTACATAATGAATCCTGACCAAGGAAAATGGATATAGAGGGATAGGCAGAAGTTCCATCCTGCCAGAACTTAACCTCCAAGAGGGGGGCTGCTTCCCATATCTGAGGTGATAGGCTGCTCTGTGTAAAATTGTGGCCATTTGCTCTGCTGTCTGACCCATCTTCCCACCCTTCCTCCTCCTTTCCTATACTCAACAGAGGCTTTCCCTCCTTTACAATATTTTTCTTCCACCCTTCACTGAATTTCTCATTTATAAAGCCTAACATCTGCTCATCACTCCGAATAACCTACCTTCGCCTTCTTGGCCCCATAGCCAACCTCATCAATCTAGACATCCTCAAGAATGATCCTAAGTGGTTCAAAAAGCACCATATGGTTCCCTGCCCACCCCACACAACAAATCTCAAAACCTTTCAAAACTACCCAACTATCCTTCTTTGCAACCTTCCCTTTCCTTTCAATGTCCTTGGTCATATTTGATTTGATTTATTATTGTCACATGTATTAACATACAGTGAAAAGTATTGTTTCTAGCACGCTATACAGACAAAGCATACTGTACATAGAGAAGGAAACGAGAGAGTGCAGAATGTAGTGTTACAGTCATAGCTAGGGTGTAGAGAAAGATCAACTTAATGCAAGGCAAGTCCATTCAAAAGTCTGACAGCAGCAGGGAAGAAGCTGTCCTCGAGTCGGTTGGTACGTGACCTCAGACTTTTGTATCTTTTTCCCCGACGCAAGAAGGTGGAAGAGAGAATGTCCGGGGTGCGTGGGGACTTAATTATGCTGGCTGCTTTGCCGAGGCAGTAGGAAGTGTAGACAGAGTTGATGGATGGGAGACTGGTTTGCGTGATGGATTGGGCTACATTCACGACCTTTTGTAGTTCCTTGCAGTCTTGGGCAGAGCAGGAGCCATACCAAGCTGTGATACAACCAGAAAGAATGCTTTCTGCGCTGCATCTGAAATAGTTGGTGAGAGTCGTAGCTGACATGCCAAATTTCCTTAGTTTTCTGAGAAAGTAGAGGCATTGGTGGGCTTTCTTAACTATAGTGTCAGCATGGGGGGACTAGGACAGGTTTGAATGCATATTGTTCCCTTTCAATTAAACTATCACCTGTCCCTATTCAAAACTCTCAAATCAGATTCAATCCTACCCATAGTATTGAGAGTTGCATTAGTCAGTTACAAAAAAACATCCTACGTGACTACAAATTCTATCATCGTCCCTCTTCGACCCCTATCTTCAATACATTTTACCACACTGTCACACTCAAATAACTTTCTAACATGGCATGGTTCTCTCGTGGTCCACTCCTGCCACTTGCATTATTGACTGACAATACATTAATTGCTGCCAACGGTTTCTCTTTCCAAGTCCATACAGTTAACTCTGATATACTCCAGGGTACTTTATCCTTGCTCCATTCTTTTGGTCATTGAAATATTGCTCCTCCACTACATCATCCAAAAGCATGAAATAATTGAAGAGCAAAATGAGATTTAGTTCTTCCCCCACATTCAATCTATTTGAATGCTTGCTTTCATCACCAAAACATTACCTGTCTCAAAGACTAACCTCTAATCCCCACCTTATTTGAGAAGTCTGATTACTTGACTCTCAATATTTGGAATATAGCTTTTATCATCTCATTTGAATATTGGTTTCCTGAGGAGAAATCAAAATACTGGGGATGATCTTGTGTTCCAGGTTAAATAGTATGACCAATGGAACTAAACTGGCTTTCAATTGAGATTTTATTTAGAAAGTACAGATAAATACTAGGGAGGGAATTTTCCCATCCCGCCCGCCAAGGGAATCGTAGTGGGCGGAGGACAGCCAATGCAAAGATCTGTTGACCTCGGGTGGGATTTTCCTGATTTGGGACGAGTGCGGCTGGAGAATCCCGCCCTAAGTCTGGAACAGATTGTAGAGTCCATCTAGCAGGTCTCAAAACTCGCATTTGTGCGAACTTCCCCAAATATCGAATTCTTCCTTAAATGTTTCCACCTGCCTTCGTGGAATGCCATTCCTCATGTTTATGACACTTAAAACTGACTGTGCAGCTTTTCTACTCCAAGTTGAAGCTTTCATCCTCTGATTCAAGCACTTGTGGTGGCAATCTCAAACATTTTATATTATTGGGGTTTAATTCACAGCAGTTGAAGCGTGGCAGCATCATGCCTTGCACAGACTTAGCAACAATAGGCCAAAAAATTCTAATGTTAATACACTTACTTTATGGTTTACAGGACTGTGTGCATTTCTTCCTGTTCCTCTTATCAAGTTGTACTCTTCAGGTCCCACTACTTCACAGTGGGCAGCATGAAATTGCTTTTCATCTTCATGGCTTTTGTTACACACTCTTCCATCCAGAGAAACATAGCCATTATCTGTCTCTGTTGATTTGTCTATGGATATTTTGGTTTTCTTTGACCTTATAGATAAAAACAAGAAGAGTTAACAGTTGTGCCTTAGAAACAAAATAACTTTTGGTGGCTGCTAGATTCAAAGTCAAAATAACATCATACAAACAGTGAAGATTATAATGAGATTTCTTTAGTCAGTTAGGTGTCAGACACCTATCACCATTCCTGAGTATTCAAACCAAACTGCTGAAAAACTCAAGTGGAGTTTTGGTTTGGTGTGCACATGTTCTCCCCAAAATGCCCTTTTACCCAAGCCAAAGAGTTTAAGGGAGGGGAGCACAGCATTGTTTTACCCACACCAGTTACACTGCTCTGGAGCTCAAAAGTTACAGCCCCACAGTATTACAAACCATGTATTTTTTTCTGAAGTTATACATATATCTTTTTATGTTTTCAGAAAGGTAAAAAGGTTTCAGTTTCATTCAGTTTGTTGGTGAGCCTTGGTAGACCTCTGACTAAATCATAGAATCATCATCAAGTCTGTACTGACTCTCTGACAGAGTATTTTACCCAGACCCTCTCCCCCATCCTATCCCTGTAATCCCACACATTTACCATAGCTAATCCCATCTAACCTACACATCTTGTGTTTGCTCTGCAGTTAAAGGAATAGTGAGCTTAGAATGATGTTTTTGGGTGTCTCGGAGTGATACACAATTTAGGTGAGAAACATCAAGTGAATGCTCAAGATACCACTGAAAGAAAACCATTTGCAACTGTGCCAGTCCCAAGCGAGAAGCCTTGGTGTCAAGCTATTGGTAATTCTTCACTGGTTTATGTATCTGTAAAGATACTGCTGGGCTAAAGGAATAGTGGGATTTGAACTGCCTTCTTGAGTTTGTATTCAGATCTTTACAAGCATTTTGTCTGGTATAATATCATTCATTTTCTTGTTTAATAAATATTTTATTCTGTGTGTAGAAGGTCATTTGCTGACTCCTGTGAATTTCTTCAGTAACTTTCTTCCATAGTTTCAAAAAAAAAGTTAGGATCCATCAAGCCAGGTTTTACTCTGGGATCTGACTTGTCCAGTATTAATAGCAGCTGGGATCATAACGATAGTGAGTAAAGAAATTAATTAATTACGGGGGGGGGGGAAATGGAGGTTGGAGGATAGTTTCCTGGGTATAATTCTCTTTTCAAGCAGTTTTAATTTAAAACAAGTTGGATGTAGAAACCATATTCTTCAAGCAGAAATCAGTTGAAATTCTGCATACTAATTAAAAGGGTTTAAGATTCTTGGACTCTTTTAGAAAAAAAGAGTTGCAATTCTGGGCTAGCCAAGGTGAGAAGAGGAGTTCCTAAATGCAAGACTCCGGAGTTAAAGAACATTAGAACCAGGGAAGTGTCGACCCAGAGTGGCTACACTCAAGACTCTAGCGTGCCTGTGTTGAATTGATAGTCTACAACCATGGGATGATTGGAGGAGAGCTGAAGAGAATACCTTGTCAGAAGTAAACAGAAGGCCCAATAAATCTCAACCTTACACAAATCTTAACCGAGTAGATAACCTCCCAATTCCTGCAAGTAGTAAATATCTGACTTGAGGTTTTGGGGATGCAACTCAAATGTAGGTAGAAGGAAAGTAGAGTTAAATTCAGTTTAGAGTATAAGTAACTGTATACTGAAATTCAGTTGGATTAAACCATAAACCTTGTGGCTTCATTATTTTACTAGGTACCTGGGTTTTCGGATTTCTAAAAAAAATTATTGGTCTCTACTGAGATCATAACATTCCATATTCACATCAAATATAATTAACCACTTTCTTTATCACTGTATTTTTTACATCTTATAATGAATGATATTATACCAGACAAAATGCTTGTAAAGATCTGAATACAAACTCAAGAAGGCAGTTCAAATCCCACTATTCCTTTAGCCCAGCAGTATCTTTACAGATACATAAACCAGTGAAGAATTGCCAATAGCTTGACACAAAGGCTTCTCGCTTGGGACTGGCAGTTACAAATGGTTTTCTTTCAGTGGATTCCTGAGCATTCACTTGATGTTTCTCACCTAAATTGTGTATCACTCCGAGACACCCAAAAACATCATTCCAAGCTCTCTATTCCTTTAACTGACCTTGATATTTTCCTGCATCAAGCTTTTAATTCCTTTTGTAAAGTTAAATATTTGCAAGTTTTGGATATAGGAACCACAGAGGATAAAAAGAATCACTAGATTAAATTCAAAAATATGCACAGAGGTAACTAAGAACATTGAGCACAGAAGTAAAATGCTCCTATCAAAATAACCATGGTATATATGGAGCAGTTTGTAATAGGACAAATATACCTTCATACAAATGCTCTAAAATTCTAACTGGTTAATACTAGATTTAGGTTTATTTCAGATACTCAGATTGCCCAAACATTCTATTTACCAAAAAATAACATGTATGGCAGCAAGTATGGTAAAAGTAAATATAAACTGTAAATCTAAAATTTTAATTATTAGATCCATATTTACAATAAATTATATCAATACAATTACTTCAATGTGATTTTACAGGTTTCTTAGCTAAAGAAAAATAATACTTCATCAAGATACTCCCCAAGGCATGGTGCACTGCCTGAAGTCACGTGCTATATAGAGCAGAATAGTACCGAATCAATTCCTGGTCTGTGCTGGGTTAACTATCTGGGGAGTATTTCAGAACTGCATTTAGCCCTGGGCCTTCCTGGGGTGAGGAGGGGGAGAAACAAGCTTCCCACTCCAGTTGTGAACAGAGACCATTATTTAAAATCCCCACATGGACCCCACTGAGATGAAGATCACAGCCCACAGTTAAAAACCTGCCATCACTAATGCTCTACATTCACACATGAAGGATATTGGATGTTTACTGGCACGTGTGAATCTCTGCCTCAGCAAAAGCTAGAGCCAAAAGAGAGGAGGAAAGGGAAACAAAGATAGGAAAAAGGCAAACATTTCTTTGAACATGAGTATAACAGAAGGAATCTATGTAGATACAGACTAATAAAATAAATACACACCCTGGAAAATAAAAGGCATGTAAGATCTCTCTCAAGATTGCACCAACACTGTAGCTGGTGCCTGTGCCAGACTGGTGGTATACCTCCTGAGTATTATCTGTGGTACTAGAGCCATCTCCTTCCCTATGCACTTCCAGATGAGCAGCTTTCCGCAATTTCCTTTGTAAGAAAGATTAAAAATGAGGTTATGTTGTTAAACCAGTATTACTATGCAACTGCTGCTATGCCTGCAGAGCCTGTCAAAAATCAATGCAATGGGTTTTATAAACCAGCATTTCAATTTTCACAGAATCCACAATGTATTTTCAGTTCATGTTTTTCATTTTCTGGCTACAATGAGTCAGACAGATGTAATATGACACAGAACGCAGGCTTTAAAATTATATTTAACGCTTTTTGAAAATCAATATATTTTAATAATAGTGTACATGAAAAGAAGTTCCTGAGATGCACAAAACTGACTGTTTTGCAAAATAGTTAAATATTTACAACATAGTAACAGATTTTATTTGCAGATGAGGACAGAATAGGAAATAGAGTATTATGAATACTTGGAATTCAGGCGTCTCTTAATGCAAGGCAATGCAAACCAAGTGTGTGCTGTTTTACACCCAAAGATGGAAATTATCCCTTTAGTGCCTACGGATAGTGTTTGATAACATGTTGCTAGGAGGCACAACAAAAAAGGCAAACTGATTTCTCCTCCCAGCAGAAAAGATGGCACTTGTTTTTTCTCTGTGTGGCAGCACAGCAGAGAGAACATTTAGAATTACACTCAAAACCATAATGTGCTGGTTAATGCAGCAGAGTTGTAACAGGCCATGCCACCTATCATTCTCCTATGTCGCTACTCAGATGCGGCCATCTTCAAGAAAAATTGCAATAGGAAAAAAAAAGTCCAGTTCATTAACAAAACAATAAAATGTAAACTTATTAAAATAAATAACCATGCATGAAGAGATTGCCTGCAGATCAAAATAAACATATTCAGTTTAAAATATACTCAGCATAAACTTGGCTCTTATTTAACTTGGATTCTATTTAAATAATAGTTATCACAACTCACCAAATACTTGTCTATATTTATCTTGTTACATAGCTAATTTATTTATTTTTAAATACAATTACATCATGTGGGATTTCTATTTTGCCTACACGCTTCTAGAAGTGATACCACCAGATTCTATACTTTAGTGCCCACATTATTTCTGTGAAGCCCAGAAATGCAGTTCTACTTCTCCTTGCCTGAAAAATACCTCCTTGGTACAATTTGAACCTGAGCTTTGCAGTCAAGGCCCAATAACTGATGTATGACCAAAAAGTTTACAGATTAAAACAGCCTTATGCCTGTTTCATGCTTGCCTCTTTATAGGCTGCCTGAATACTATATTAGAGTGTCAATGATGCAGTCTCTCCCCACCACTACGATTTTCAACCGCTGCCTGCGAATTTTTTTTTTAAGCAAAAATGGGCCACAAGTTGAATTTCTCACTAACTTTTCACTTACTACCCTTCCAAATTCAATTTTCTTTGGATGAAGCCTCGCGTCAAACTGCTCTGGAAAAAATTAGGCTGATTTACTCATTTCAGCAAATAACAATAATAAAAAGGATTATATTATCCAATGTGGCATCTGAAATTTGAGCAAAAATTCTCATCAATGGCAAATATATTATACATACATATATATATATATATATATATATATATATATATATATATTTTATATGCCAACATTTATACCATACAGAGACTGGTATATATGTATGTATGTATTATTTATATTTATATATATATATATAAATAAAATACATACATACATATATACCAGTCTCTGTATGGTATAAATGTTGGCATATAAAATATACATTAATTCAACTTCATGAAAGCACGCAATAAATATTTCCAAAAAATGAGGATACCTTCTTCTTTTGCCTCCACTATTTGTTGCAGGTTTTGGTGTATGTGTTGATACAATCTGGCAATGAACAGTCCCAAGCAGTAACATTAGCCAAATAGACCCAAATACTTCCGTGTATGGTACACTAGGCGTAACTTCGGCTGTGCAAAACAACACTATTGCTGTAACTATAAACAGAAGGGTCAATTCGACCATCTATTTGGAAAGTTTTAACTCCAATGGTCTCTAACATCTACACATTTTATTCAAACAAATGTATCAAAATCAAACTGCAGAGTTAACATTTCAAATTGATCACTTATCAGATTATTTCTTGATAAAGGTAAGGTACAAAGTATTGAAGGGAATGTGGCAGCATGGTTAGCAAGTTAGCTGAGCTACAGGAGGGATGAAAACCAGATTATTTCACTGACAGAAGTGTTTAATCTGCTGACTCCATAATTTTCTGTTTTACTTTGGATTTCCAGCATCCACAGTATTTTGCTTCCGTGTCCAAATAGACTAGTTTGCTCATAAGTTTTGACTTGTGTGAATGATTCAGTGTCATTGCAAACAGTTAAAGAAATTGGATTTTATTAGACTTCACATTTTTTGCATAAAATTCAGCACCTCCCTCAACATTACATAGGAACAAGGGTAGATCATTCAGTCCATTTAGCCTGTTCAATTAGTTTGTCACTGACATGTACCTCTATCCCATTTAGCCAACTTGGATGTGCAGCTTATTGATAAATGAAACAGTGTATGTTGCATACACGGATTTTTAAAGGACATTTGATAAGGTGTTGCATAGCTTTGTTGATAAAAGATAAGCAGAAGATCTGAGAGAAATGTTCAAAGTTATAAGACATTTTGAACAGATACATTGGAAAGAACGGTTTCCACTAGTCAGCGTGTCAGTAACTGGAGTACACAGGCCCAATGAGCCAAATGGTCTGTGTCGTATCATTCTATGACATAAATTTAAGATCATTGCCTAAATGAAAAAAGGAAGGTTAGGACAGTGGTGGGCAACCTGAGACCTAGGGGCCACATGTGGCCCATCAGGGTTCTCTGAGTGCGGCCCACAAGACATTTTGTTGACTGTTTCCCATTGGCAGGGTTGCCACATTCTGCTGATTTCTGTCTGCGCAGTTTTTTACCTAGCAGTATAACTAAAGTGAAACACACATAACACAAGGACAAGTGAAATGAGGTGCCTGCTAATTGCACACAACATTGACAATGAAAGCCATACACTCCTTGTGTCCAAAGTGTAAATATTTATTTACCATTTGAAGTTGATGATAGTTCTATTCAAATACAAATGATTAAGCAATTTCTATAACTTATTCTGAAATATTCAGCTTGTGTTAAATGTATTTAATCTTATTCATGGGTCATCATGAGTGAACAGGCTAATTTCAATCTTGTGGCCCACTCACTAGGAGGATCACTCATGCGGCCCACTCACTAGGAGGATCACTCATGCAGCCCACTCACTAGCCAAGGTTACTCATCATTGGGTTAAGAGAATATTTCTGCTATTGGTTGTTTGGACACAGAAAACCCTTCTAGAGGGCAGAATCCACAATACATTTCAGTGAATAAAGTAATGAAAAATAAAATGTAATCAAGCATGAGGAGAAGAGCAGAGAAATTGAACTAAGTCAATTGTGCTTTCGAAGAACTTGCACAAGCACAATGGGACAAATTACTCCCTTTTGTGCTCTAACATCCTATAAATTCCACAAATTGTTCGGTTTATTTATCAGTCTCCTCAAAATGAGAATGCTATGTTGGAAGGCGATGCTCCACTGGCAAAACAGCACAAATGAGGTTTCTATTATGGAAAGTTTTTTTTAAGCACCGACAGGAACAAACTGAAGGGGTTGCTCCTGTGCCTATAACAAGAGAACTTAAGCAATGCCTGTTTCTGCCATACAAGGAATCTAGTGCTGCCACTAAGCAGAGAAAACAGGCCAAATGAAACAGGAGAAAGCTAGCCAATCTTAAGCAGGTTCTCAGCCAGCCCTCGTTGGATCTATGCTATTGCAGGATAGCAACAGTTCACAAGAACATCCTAATGTTGTATTCCTTTATATTTTGGGGCTTTAGCCTCTTCTACAGCAAAGAGCAAAAGAGTAGGTAGCCACAACACATATTACTTAACCAACAAGTCAGTTTATCAAGATAGGTGTTGCTTCATCACAGTCTAAGATGGAAGAGGGATAGAACCCCGACGTGCCTCTGGTGACATCGCAACACATCATGTGACTAATCACACGGAGATGCATTTCTTTACAGTACATAACATTCTTACATAATAATATGCAGTATAATCCAAAATTTTGTGATGAACTAAAGCTTTGTACTTACTTTGTGTAAGTTTGAAATAAATATATTTCCGTCCCAGTGCAAAAAACACAAAGTTGTGTTCTTGTGCTGAGAATACTGAAAGCTCTATTAGCTCAGCAAAAAGTTCCCACATATTGACTGGTTATAGATTAGAAGTTATGTCTCACCTTGAAGGAGGTATAAAATAAGTAGCCACGAAAAGATGCATTTTGAGGTCACTTGTATCCACCATCTGAAGAAGAATGGAAAAAACACAACTCTCACAATTCCTTTCCTAGTTAATGAAGTCCATGGACTTTCAGGTTTTGCCTTAGCAAAAGCAGATCCTATGGGTTCAAAAGAAAAATAGATGTCTTTGTAAACAAGTTAGCAAAAGAAAATCATTTTATGTAAATCCTTCAAAATTGTACATGTAAATTTGTGACAATTAATTGTATTATCTTGGAAAACATGACAATTTACAAAATGTCTTTTTCATTCTGCAACGGGCTGCTGTTCTTCATGATGATCCTTCTTGCTGCTGTGGGAGCCTTTCAACACCAGGATCTCGACAATAATGCTTCTTTGTAAGAAAATATTGTTCAACATGCAGCACACAACCTTAACTGTAGTCAAAATAGACTGCAGATGATACGCAGATCAATCCATGCACCTTCAATGTGCCAGTGATGCTGCACTATTACCCTGGTACATGAATGAATCTTACTGTGCAATTGCTTACATTGTGTCCTAGGACAACACATTAGTGTCAAATGAGCCACATTTGTAAAGGATAGACTAGATCTCCTAGCTGCCACCTCAAATCTTGTCTTTCTGAATCCTAGTGTGCAACGAATTGCTTTAAAATCGTAGAATCCCTACAATGCAAAAGGATGCCATTCAGTCCATCAAGTCTGCACCGACCACAATCCCACCCAGGCCATATTCCCGTAACCCCATGTATTTATCCTGCTAATCCCCCTGACACTAGAATCAATTTAGCACAACCAGTCTAATCCGCAAATCTTTCGGACTGTGGGAGGAAACTGGAGCACTCGGAGGAAACCCACGCAGACACGGGGAGAATGTGCAAACTCCACGCAGACGGTGACCCAAGGCCGGAATTGAACCCAAGTCCCTGGCGCTGTGAGGCAGCTAACTACTGTGCCACCCCAAAATGAAGGTATTATCACAGCTCCCAGGAAAGTGGGCATTCACTTGCGTAATAGGATGCTGCTGGTCAGGAATAAGATATAAAAAGATTTTGATGTTTGATTTTGAAGTAGATAGTGACAGTGAGCAAGGGAGCATATAGGCCGGATGATGCAACTGTGACTCCTTTGAGAATCCTTACCCTCAAAAATTTCAATGCTTGCTCTTGCTGCTGCTGGGGAATGAGATTAAAATGTCTACTCTAAACAACAATGCAGTTGTGACACAACTGCCACTGTGTACAAAAGGTTGCAAAATATTAGTGATGTAGGTCCATCTCCAACACATGACATAACTCAGTGATGGCCTCCTTTGTAAAACAGAACCTAGAGACACTGCCCTTCTAACAAATGCCAGCCTGGGCTTGATTGCCTGTATATTCATCACATTAGTGAGTGGGGTATCTTGTACATTTGGTGCTACTGGACATTGGAAGAGGAGGAGGAGGGATAAGCGAAGAGCAAATATAAGACAATTCCCCTAGGAATTCCCCTAATGTGAAATGGGGAAAATTTAAAACTACAAAGGACCCAAAGGCAGATATCAATGCAGTTAACAACAACAAGAAAAACCTCTAAATATGATGAGAAGTTTTAAACTGATGTCATTTCTCTTGTGTTTTTTTTCCTTAGACATCCAATTTATGCCAGGTAAAAGAAGAACCAACACAAATTAAATAGAAATGGTGGAAAACAGGGTATATGGTCTCACAATGACTTTTCTCACCTTATTTGCAAGGAACTGCTCCAAAATGGGCAGTAATGTTTTGTAGTAAACATGAAGCTCAAAATGAGGTGGGTGAAAAATTGGATGAAGATTCAAAGTGAATAAAGCTCAACCCAATGTACGGATCAAGTCCAGCCAACTAACATGTATAAATGAGGCGGAATTGGGAAAATGAAGACCAGATTGTTTAAATACAAGAAGAACAATTTCTCCATGTTTCAGGTATGCATTAAGGGAATTATAAAATTAATAAAGGCTTTAAGATCTTTTTAAATTTTCACCACTAAATATTCACTTATGAACAAGAAAAGAAAATTTACACAGATGGCTGAAAACAAAAAGGTCTGAAATCTTTTTGACAGGAAATCATGCAATTATAGTACTTTTTCTAATCTGTAGTAAATGCAAATGCTTCTAGGCCACTTCAAATGAGGTGGAATTAATAGTGTTCAAGTGGGTAGAAATATTAGATTTCTCTTTTACTGTCTATTACCATCAAGACTGTGGGCCAATGCATTATATCTAATCACCAAAGTGACCTTGGCATTTCAGCATTCAGTGCCATTAATGCTAGTAATACAAGATGATGTCCATACCAATAGCAGAACTTGACCTTGCTGTATGATGTACATGCAACGTGAGGCAAAGGACTACAGCAATGCTTTCCAAACTATTCTCCAACGTGGCCGATTTTAACTTGCCACCACCTTCTCAAGGACAATTAGGGTAACAAATGTTAGCCTTGCCAGCAATGCCCAGATCCCTTGTCCAAGGATCTGCCTAGCAGCAAGAGTAGCAAGAATTTAAAAGGCCTGAAAAGTAGAAATCTGCCTAGCAACATAATACAATAAGAAGTCTCACAACACCAGGTTAAAGTCCAACAAGTTTATTTGGTAGCAAAAGCCACTAGCTTTCGGAGCGCTGCTCCTTCATCAGGTGAGTGGGATTTCAGTTCACAAACAGGGCATATAAAGACACAAACTCAATTTACAAAATAATGGTTGGAATGCGAGTCTTTACAGGTAATCAAGTCTTAAAGGTACAGACAATGTGAATGGAGAGAGGGTTAAGCACAGGTTGAAGAGATGTGTATTGCCTCCAGCCAGGACAGTTAGTGAGATTTTGCAAGCCCAGGCAAGTCGTGGGTGTTACAGATAGTGTGACATGAACCCAAGATCTCGGGTGAGGCCGTCCTCACGTGTGCGGAACTTGGCTATCAGTCTCTGCTCAGCGACTCTGCGTTGTCGTGTGTCGTGAAGGCGGCCTTGGAGAACGCTTACCCAAAGATCAGAGGCCAAATGCCTGTGACCACTGAAGTGTTCCCCAACAGGAAGAGAACACTCTTTGCCTGGTGATTGTCGAGCAGTGTTCATTCATCCGTTGTCGTAGCATCGGCATGGTCTCCCCAATGTACCATGCCTCGGGACATCCTTTCCTGCAGCGTATCAGGTAGACAACGTTGGCCGAGTTGCAAGTGTATGTACCGTGTACCTGGTGGATGGTGTTCTCACGTGAGATGATGGCATCCGTGTCGATGATCCGGCACGTCTTGCAGAGGTTGCTGTGGCAGGGTTGTGTGGTGTCGTGGTCACTGTTCTCCGCGACACCATATGCTACGCTACGACAACGAATGAATGAACACCGCTCGACAATCACTAGGCAAGACTGTTCTCTTCTTGTTGGGGAGCACTTCAGCAGTCACGGGCATTCGGCCTCTGATATTCGGGCAAGCGTTCTCCAAGGCGGCCTTCACGATACATGACGGCGCAGAGTCGCTGAGCAGAAACTGATAGCCAAGTTCCGCACACATGTGGACGGCCTCAACCGGGATATTGGGTTCATGTCACACTATTTGTAATCCCCACAACTTGCCTGGACCTGCAGAGTCTCACTGGCTGTCCTGTCTGGAGACAATACACATCTCTTTAGCCTGTCTTGATGCTCTCTCCACTCACATGGTTTGTATCTTAAAGACTTGATTAGCTGTAAGTATTCGCATTCCAACCATTATTCATGTAAATTGAGTTTGTGTCTTTATATGCCCTGTTTGTGAACAGAATTCCCACTCACCTGAAGGGGCTTAAGGCTCCGAAAGCTTGTGTGGCTTTTGGTCCAACGCCGGCATCTCCGTATCATTCCCCTCAGAAGCAGAGAGGCCAGTCCACACCTCGCAGCCACAAGTCAGTCCAGCACTCACAACCAGAAGGCTAGGACCCATTTCAGAGCTAAAGGGTCCTGGAACATCTTTTATTTCTCAGAGATACTATGGTGCTGTATTTAGAGTCTTAGAGCCAAGACATTGCAGGAAACCTTCGTAAAGGTAGTTCAAATATCTTTACTAATCAGGTAAAGGCGTTTCCCAGACTTGATCAGTCCAATGTAGTGTGGTAACCATAAGCTGGATTTGATTTAAGAGATTTATTTAATTTGGATGTTGTTTTAGAGAGGGAAGTCTTAGTGAGTTCAAGGATCGTAGATATATTTTGGAACAAGAGGTAATTTCTTCATAAACTGTGCATGTTAGTTATTCATGCACTTAAGTGTCGAGTATTGCCATCTTTTCCGTTGTGTATTTGTCTTTTAAGTTAATAAATATTTAATAATTGTTATACAACAACTGGACTGGTTCCTCACTAGGGTTTTAGACAACTCCTCACAATATTCCAAAAAACTATACACCACCAGGAACAGGTGTTTCAAGTTGGGACACCCTTACAGATAACATCAGTGTGGTTTGTGACACTATGAAAGAAAACATTAAAAATCTCTTTAAATATAACATGACTCCTGACAACAGCAAAAAACAATAAAGCAGTACAGTAACATTCAGTATATAATTAAAGTGTGTGTAGTAGATCAACATATAATATAATACATCATATGAAAATCTATGTTTTTAAAAATCTATGTGCTTTGTAAAAATATTACAGGGTATTTTATGTACTCTTGTAGGTTTCAATCAAGTTCTGTATGTCCATTGGTGACAGAAAACTCAGTGAAGCCCCTCTCGCAGCAAACCCCCACAACACATACTGCAATTAGCCCGCCTTCCCCACAACCAAACACCCACACAGGCTCCTTGTCCCAACTCCCCTCCCCCAATTCACCACATGACAGCTCCTTTTCCCAACCCCACTCCCCACAACTCACTCGGCATCCCATTTTCCCAACCACCTTCCTGTACACCCAGCCTGCCAAACCACACCAAATCTCAAGTTCTGCTGCTCCCTCATCCTCCAACTGCCTGCCAAACCCCATGGCTCAGCCAAGTGGCCAGTAGCATAGCATGCCCTCCCAGTGGGATGAGTAGCGGCTTCTACATGCCTGCTCTCAGCCTTTTCATTGGAGGAGAATTTCCAGACTTTGAGTCTCTCTCTCGCTGTCTTCCTTTGACTTTGACCGCATTGGAGGTAGCGACAACAGAGGGAGGCAGAGGTTGGGAAAAACAATTTTAAAGGTGGAATTCTAATATCCAAATGTCAGAATTTCCCAAATGGCCAAAATTTCTCATCCCTGAAAAGTCCTGGCTTGTCTGCTTATGGATAACTTATTAATGCTGAACTGCCAAAAGTTAGTGCTAAACGTGACATAGATATGAATCTGCAAATTTTTTTTCCACTTTACTCCATAGTTCTAGCAGCTTTGTCAGCAACAAGTGACTAATTTCTGGGGTACGGTAACTTTGTTACTCTGTGTTCAAGAAAACAGTTTTTAGACGTGACCAGGGACTTGGGGTTTCCTCTGCATTTGCACCCAGCTACAACTGTAATCTGGACACAAACCCAATTATTTGCCTCAAAAGATCACATAATTATAGATATACATGAATAGCTAGAAACCATCCAAATCCCTCCATGCAAAATAATGACTGCCTACCAAATTGGCAAAAATTGTAAAGCTTCTCACAAGAATAAGAAATAGGGACAGGAAAAAACCCTGTTAACTCCACCATTCAATACAATCATGGTTGATTTTCAGTTCCAACACCAACTTTCCTGTTCCCCATATCCCTCGATTCCTGAAGAGAACAAAAATCTGCCTACCTCACCTTTAAATCTATTTAATGATGGTGGAGAATTCCAAACATTCACAACCTTTTGAATAAACAAATTTCTCCTCATTTCAGTCCGAAAAGATCGACCCCTTATCCTGAGGGGTTTAAGTCACAAGTAGATAGATTTCTGATCAATAAGGGAATTAAGGGTTATGGGGAGCAGGCGGGTAAGTGGAACCAAACCACTATCAGATCAGCCATGATCTTATTGAATGGCGGGGCAGGCTCGAGGGGCTAGATGGCCTACTCCTGCTCCTATTTCTTATGTTCTTATAAGGCTGCACCACAGCTTCTAGATTCACCAGCTAGGGAACACAATGTCTCAGTATCTACCCTGCCAAGCCCATGAATGTTTCAATGAGATTACCTCTCATTCTTTTAAATTCCAGAGAATACAGACTCAATTTACTCAGCTTCTCATTTTTGGACAACTCCCTCAGCATAGGGACCAACCTAGTGAACCTTCGCTGTACTGCCTCCAATGCAAATATATCCTTCCTTAAATACAGAGATTAAAATTGCACATAGCATTCCAAGTGTAGTCTCATCAAAACCCTGGAACAATTGTAGCTAGACTTCCTTCTTTTTGTATGCCAATCCCCTTACAATAAAAGCCAATATGCCATTTGCTTTCCTAATTGTTTGCTGTACCTGTGTGCTAACTTTTGGTGTTCCTTTTTGAGTACACCAACTTCATTTTCTTAAACTTACAACTTATGTGCAGGAATGAGTTGAAACATAAATTTCAAGACTTAATAAAGAAATATACTGTTGAGTTTGATGTTCCCTTAAGCTACCTTGAGTGGGAGATCTGAAACAAATTCCTTCAAAATCTGACCCAGGGCAATCTACCTAACAGTGGCTATTTATCTGATCAGGAGATCAACTGTTAAAACCATCACAGATATACATGATGTACAGTTTGTGATGCCTGTAGTGTTGTTGCCCACTCTCCACGAGGCTTGCAAGTCACTCTCAAACTCTTCAATTCTGCATACAAGAAACCCAGCCTGTCCTTGGATATTGCCACAAAAAAACTTAAATCAACCGCACCTGACCAGCCAAATATTCCACCACTCATATATGTTAAAGGAGAGACTCTGGCATATGTTGAGCACTTCCCATACCTTGGCAGCCACCTCCATCAAAAGGCCACCATTCAGGTTTATTTATTAGTGTCACAAGTCGGCTTACATTAACACTAATGAAGTTACTGTGAAAATCCCCTAGTCGCCACCACAAAGAGATCCAACACAGGATGAACTACGCCAGCTCAACCTTCTACAAACTACGGCAAATGCTTGACCCAAGGACCTCCACAATCAACTAAAGGTTAGGTGTACAAAGCAGTTGTTGTCACCACACTCCTGTACTGCAGTGAGACCTGGACTGTGTATCAACAACACAAAAGCTCTAGAAAGATTCCACCTGCAATACTTCCGCCAGATCCTCCGGAAGATCGTTAAGCAACCTCCTTCCTAAAAGCAGCTCGCCAAGCATTCAGGCAAAAGTCCTTCAAAATCAACTACACTGTGGCCAAATAGCATCTCATCTGGCCAGGTCCTGTTTTCTCAACTCTCAAATGGCCAACATTTCAGAGGAGGGCAAAGAAAACACTTCAAAGAAACTGAAATTCTCCTTGAAGTGTGGCAACATTGACATTAATGACTGAGAGGAGCATGCTATTAATCATTCAAAATGGTGACAATTTGTTCATCAAGTATGTCCAAACACCTTAATAATGAGGCACAGCAGCGATAGAAAAAGAAAAAGAAAGTAAACCCTGAACTCCAAATGCCCTTTCCCCGTGTCCTGCCCCATGTGCCCAAAGATCTGCAGATCAAAAATACACCTGTTCAGTCAGATAAAGACCCATGGGAGGAACCTGCGGCTCTGAGTCGATGTCATCCGCGAATCGAGAGACAGCCAATGACGGTTTCCTTAGGCCCCAGTTCTTTCTGTGATTTATGCCCATATCCACAAATGAAGACAACATTGGATACATTTTCAGGTCCAACTTTTGAGTTGTGCCAAGTTATATATTTTGTAAACTAGTAGATTTCAAAAAAGGCATATTTACCCCTTACAAGATCGACATCTATGAGGTCTGGCTTTACATGGCCAGTTTTCTTTGGTTTGTTCTTCATGCCCTATGGGAAAGAAACACAAACCTAGTAAAAGAACATTTCCTATTTTAACCTGCATATAACAAGCGTGGTAAGGAGTCTGACAACACCAGGTTAAAGTCCAACAGGTTTATTTGGTAGCAAACGCCACTAGCTTTCGGAGCGCTGCTCCTTCGTCAGGCGAGTGGGAGATCTGCTCACAAACAGCAAACAGGGCATATAAAGACACAAACTCAATTTACAGAATAATGAATAATGATTGGAATGCGAGTCTTTACAGCTAATCAAGTCTTAAAGGTACAGACAATGTGAGTGGAGAGAGTATTAAGCACAGGTTAAAGAGATGTGTATTGTCTCCAGACAGAACAGCCAGTGAGATTTTGCAAGTCCAGGCAAGTTGTGGGGGTTACAGATAGTGTGACTACACTATACACACTATCTGTAACTCCCACAACTTGCCTGGACTTGCAAAATCTCACTGGCTGTCCTGTCTGGAGAAATGCACATCTCTGTAACCTGCTCTGTAACCTGCTCTCTCCACTCACATTGTCTGTACCTTTAAGACTTGATTAGCTGTAAAGACTCGCATTCCATTCAGTAAATTGAGTTTGTGTCTTTATATGCCCTGTTTGCTGTCTGTGAGCAGATCTCCCACTCACCTGACGAAGGAGCAGCGCTCCGAAAGCTAGTGGCGTTTGCTACCAAATAAACCTGTTGGACTTTAACCTGGTGTTGTTAGACTCCTTACTTTGTTTACCCCAGTCCAACGCCAGCATCTCCACATTATAACAAGCGTGATCAGAGTCAGAAAACAAAAACACATATTCAATGCAGATCCAAACATACTGTTGCCATTTCAACTGTCCAAAGCAGGACTCTACAGGCATGTAAAATTGATTCTCATCCAAGTGTTAAATCTAACAGGATTAATTGTGTTTGTAACATTTTTGCACCATATTGCAAGCACTGCGCATGGCAAGTATCAATTGCTTGGCTATTACTTGTTGGAGTCAGTTAGCATTAGGGTGGGGAAGTGATTATTTGTTGAATATCTGAGGTGATAATGTCCCTTTGTAGAGCAGCTTCATAAACACGCAACTGAAAGACATTAACCCTCAACTAGCGTGTAAAGAGGGTACTTAGCTATTGTTTACCTTGATGAATGAAAATTATTCATTTGTACAGATCATCTCATTATTTTTGGAAATAACTCTTCCATACCCACCAGCTTTAACTTTACTTCAATCCCATGTAAAATAATAGAAATCAGATGTAAACTTGACCTTTATCTGTAAAACAGGTACTTAAATAATGGCAGTTAACATAGATCATGCCTGACCAAGCTGTTTGACTTCGTTGAGGAAGTTACAATGCATATAGACTCTGATGAATCTTATAACATAGATGTTAAAGACATCCAGAAACTGACAAGTCTGACAAAGTCTCACATGAACTCAACGCATTGGGAGTTCAGGGTAAAGTCTGAGATAATGGATAAGATATTAGTTGAAGGGGTAGAGTGGTACAGTAGAATGAAGTTGGATCTCAAGTGTTAATGCTGGGACATCCAATTACAACAAATTAATTCTAATTTATACCTGTAACTTGGTAATAAGGTTTTGTGGTCCAAAACAGAGTCAGATTCTTAAAGAAAATGACTGCCGAGATGCAAAAGCAGAAAACCTGCCTCCATTTTCATCTCCAGCCATTTTTGGCAGTTTGGGAAAAGGGACAGGCTGAGAACCTGACACACTGCAATTTAGGAACTGCCAGCACCATTATAAAAGTGAACATGAGAACTTCTGTGACTTTTGAGGCACCTTGTTTAGGAAGCACTCCAAAATCACACATGCAGAGTGGAGGTATGAACCATGGATTGAAGACAAGCTAGGGGGTGGGGTGGGGGAAATCTTACCATCGCCGGCTGATGGGCGGGGCAAGCCAGTAAGATCAGGGGAGAGCGGAGAAATCAGGTTGTCGCCCTATTTCTCGCCTCTCGTGATCTTACCGGCACCAGATATCGGCGCGGTCAGCCTTGGCCATTTCATAGAATCATAGAAACCCTACAGTGCAGAAAGAGGCCATCTGGCCCATCGAGTCTGCACCGACCACAATCCCACCCAGGCCCTACCCCCTTATCCCTACACATTTACCCGCTAATCCCTCTAACCTACGCGTCTCAGGACAGTAAGGGGCAATTTTTAGCATGGCCCATCAACCTAACCCGCACATCTTTAGACTGTGGGAGGAAACCGGAGCACCCGGAGGAAACCCACGCAGACACAGGAAGAATGTGCAAACTCCACACAGTGACCCAAGCGGGAATTGAACTCAGGTCCCTGGAGCTGTGAAGCAGCAGTGCTAACCACTGTGCTACCATGCCACCCCTGGCACAATGCTAAATAAATTATTCAAATTTAATTTAAATCTAATATACAGGGCATCAGCAAGCCCACGACTCAATCAGCAGGCGAGAATCACAGCTGGTCCCTAGCAATATGGGCCAGCGGTGGCCTTTCCAAAAGACCTGGAGGCCACTGAGGCTCTCCATAGGAGTGCCAACCTGGCACTGCCAGCTGGGTGGGCACCGCCAAGGGAGCGGAGACCACTACACACTTTGCAGTTGCTATCGGTGGTGGGGAGCACTGCTGCCTGCCACTTTGCATAGCATTCGGTGGGGGGCTTGCGATCGGGGCCCGGCAATAGCTCGGGGGAGCGGGTGTGTCGTGTTTAGGCCACGGAGGCCAGCTGAAAGCAGCAGAGGCTGAGTCATAGGTCTCTTTGCTGTTCAGAGCAGAGAGACCTGCACATGTGCAAAGGTGCCCTCTACTGCTATCAGCCGGTTGCCAGATGATTTAAGCCCGCCCCCTCCCCCTCAGGTAGAAATCAGTTTTCAGGATTTTTTTAATGCACTGAGTGCATAGGATCATGGACTCGCCAAGAAAAATGGATCCAAAACTCTCCTATTTTAATGCTCGTTCTGGACTTTGAATTTTTTTCATCAGAATGGCTCCAAAAAGTATAAAAGGGGAGTAAAAATAGTGCTGCCTCTGTTACAGCTCATCACGAAATGCTTTTGCCCACGTTTGTGTTTAACAAAGTGAGCGATGACTATGTTTTGATCATTTAATAATACAGTTGCCAAGTAGTTACTTCTGAAACTGATAAGATGTCAAATGAAAAAACAGCATTGTAAATGTGGAAAAGTCTTCAGATGCATTTGAACAGATTATTCCTTGGATAACATGCAATTTTGAATGGTACAATATTGAAAAGTTACTCCATTGTGAGATCCAAAGCTAATTCTTTAAACTCTCTCCATTCATTCATCTTTGTGAATCAGATCAGCCAAATGCTTGGCTGTTTGAAAGCCTTTTAACCTGGCCACTTCGGCATTAGCCCATCTCTGCTTCAGTGGCAGGCACAACTCTAGGCCTCCACATCCTCTGAGAGGGGGAAAGAATTCTGCCTGCCAGCACCACCAGGATGAAGGCAGGATCACAATGTCGGGATTGATTCCAACCCCTGCTTCTCACCTCAAAAAGGAAGTTCTGGTCTTCAACTCAGAAATATAATACAAGCTGAACACATTTTCAGATAATGATAACTTATGATAGGAGTGAATTCGAAGAAGGCAACACAGAAATTACAAAATGAATACAAATGTGCAAGCAAAAGGAACAAAAATGGTGGATGAAATGTAATACAAACAAATATAAAATACTGACGAAGGGTCATCCTGACTTGAAACATTGGCTCTATTCTCTTTCCACAGATACTGTCAAACCTGCTGAGATTTTACAGCATTTTCGCTTTGTTTCAGATTCCAACATCCACAGTATTTTGCTTTTATAAATACTGATAGGGAATTAAAAATAAGTAGTACATGCAGTCTGTGATCAGTGTTCAAATAACAATGGATGACATTAGAAGAGATCCAGTGCTGGTAATCTGACAAAGAATCTCCAACTAATGCTAAACAGCAATCAACAAAGTTAATAGAATGTTAATAGAGCACAATAAAGAAGTACACATAATCAAACTGCACAGTTCATCAGACTGCATCTCAAGTATAATTTCCAATTTTTGTCATTAAGACAGAAGGGGGGAATGGAAGCACTGGTAGCAGTGCAGAGATAAGCACGAGAATTATTATCTACTTTAGGCATCTCGATCATGAATGAAGTCTGGAAAATCCTTAAAAGGAAACATCTGAGAAGTTATATGCATAAACAAAATTGTAAACAGTATGGGAAAGCTGGAAAATTATTTAAAGTTAAATTGGAGGAGTGGGACAAGGAAGTTGCAACTTTCTTCTTACAATGAACAACAAATGAAATGGGCAGAAGTAGAAACCTAAATCATGTCAGAACTAATTAGTTGCTGCAATGAGAGACTTCATGATCATTTCAGTTGAAGTAGCTGAAATGGACTTCCTTATCTGTAACTACCTAGTGTCAAGTCACTAAGGCTTGTGACCTAGCAAAAGCTGTACCTGCGCTTCAGTGAACAAGTTTTATGTTCACAACAGATGGTTTGAAATGCTTTTAGGTACGTGGTGATTGCTTATGAAAGATAATAAAAATTTTGGAAACAGCTGGCAATCCTTGCACTTCAGACCAGCTATCCTGGTGTGAAACAGAAAGTGAAGGTTAGCAACGTCAATTGTTTCAGATCCACAAAATATAAACATAAATAGCAGATGATGGTCAAGTGGTATTACAGCTAAACTATTAATCCAGAAACTCAGCTAACGTTCTCGGGATCCGGGTTTGAATACTGCTACGGCAGATGGTGGAATTTGAATTCAATAAAAACAATCTGGAATTAAGAATCTATTAAATACTAAGAATGACCATGAAACCATTGTCGATTGTCAGAAAAACTCATCTGGTTCAGGAATGTCCTTTAGGGAAGGAAATTTGCCATCCTTACTTGGTCTGGCCTACTTGCAACTCCAGAGCCACAGCAATGTGGTTGACTCTCAACTACCCTCCAAGGGCAACCAGGGATGGGCAATAAATGCTGGCCAGCCAGCGATGCCCATCCCACAAATGAATAAAAAAAGGGCATAATTTTTGCTTTCCAGAAAGAATGCACGTAAAAGGCAACAGAAAATTGCTGTAAACAAATAGAGGTGGCCAGTGTCATGGCTATTTACACCATTTCTAGTGCTATATTCACCCTGCTTAATTCAAGCAGTAATTCACACAAAATCCACCAACCCAGAATGGTACTGCAATAAAAATATTGCATATTTATTGGTAATTAAATATAATGGATAATAAGAACAGCTTTGCCAATGAGTCATGAGATGTAAAATCATAGAATTATAAAAAGTTTCGATCACAGAAAGGAGCCACTTGGTTCATTGTGTCTGTACTGAGTTCATGTTCATGAAACTAAATTCATATACCAATTATGAACTGTGATGTACTGGAAATAATTAAGGCTGGAGATTTATTTCTAATGAGGAAATGCAGCGTTTATGTCATCAATTATACATTATGCACATTGGGACACATTATGCTTAAGTCTTTGATAGCAAGATACATGGGATTGAGATTTTCAGGGTATCCTAGTGTTTGCCACCGGAAATGTATAAAGTGCTCTGGCGATTGGCAGCCAGGGGTCTATAAATCTACCTTTGAAAATTAATTACTGTGCTTTTAAATTAGAGGATGTGAAGAGGTGTTAGCCAATGCCAGAAGGCTTCCAAACGTTCTGCAACACTCAGCATCTCACTAGTGAAAATTAAGGTATGTATTTTCCAAGCATAACTTAATAACACGCAGACATTAGTAATGGATGTGTGGTGCAAGACACACTAAATGTAAAAATACCCTGCAATGCAATTCACATCCATGCTTTTAGTAGCTATCCATGTACTCTGTGTAACAAAATAGTAAAGACATTTACTTTATAAATGTATTTATTATCTTGGCACTGGTAGCACATAGAAAAAAAACTTTCATTGAATCCTTTGAATCACACAGCATATATTCAAAAATTGAATTAAAAAAACAGGCCAGAATCCTTAGCACAACTGCCATGGCAGTATATAACACAAAATCATTTCCTGGGGTACTTACCAATTTAATAAACTGTGAAGAGTATAAACAATATTAGAAAGGAGGACAAATAAATAAAAGACTAAGGTGACTATTTACTAACTAATACATTGATAGAAACAGTATGAAGTAGAACTGAAACAGGTAATAAAATATAGGGATGGTACTCAGATAATGAAATGGTCAGCACAATTAAAACATACACACCTGACAGTAGCAACTGAGCACTGGATTAATGGAAGCACCCTAACTTGAATCTAATTTTCGATTGACTATAGTAGTTAACTCTCACGGCTTTTGCATAGAACACTGGGTCCCTGAACAATCCAACAATATAGATGCTCACTGCCCCAACCTTTGAATCAGCAAAAAATCAGTAAGATAAATTCCATGCCATTCCATGAAAATAATTACTCAGTGGTTGATTGTTTAGTAGCCATGAATCCAACTTGAGGTTAAAGGTCTAGAACATCTAACATTTACAAATAGAGGAAAATGCATTAAAACCAAAAATAAAGAACAATTAATAAAACTACAAAATTATTTTTTTAAATGAGGGCAATAAAAATGCAACACAGGAAATATTTCAGAAAACAAAATGTAGTTTTTGGGCTGGGAAATAAGGATATATTTTTCACCCTGCATTTATGTAACTATGAAAATGAGAAATATTAAAATATGTCTGTCATGATCAGCAGTGATGTCATAACAAAGTTTGTGAAGCTGGCCACAACACACTGATTAATCAAAATAGAACCCAAATTTGCATACAGCTTTGCCAACCCAAAATGTGAGATATATATTAGTATTCAAAATAGGCTGACATCTATTTCAGTGATCTTGATCTGAGACCTGAGACAATTTGTACCTCAGATCATTAAACATGTTCTTGGCGGAGGAAAAGAGCATTGTTGACCACAACTGCTGCTCTAAGGTGTGTTCTCTCTACTTCACATGTAAAGAATAATCAAATAAATTTGTATTCCAAAGGAATTAAATGTTGCCCTTACAAAAGAGATGTGAACTGGACATTTTTCTCGTTTCATGATACCATTACAGGATACACAAATGTTTATGGAAATTTTTAATGCTCCCTCCTCATGTTTTTTATTCAGCTGCACTTATAAAGTTATCACATGCTACTGCTGACCATTCTAACACCATAGAAATTTCATTTAGAAATTTAAAATATTTTACCTTGATCTCTCTTTGCTCTACGGATTTTTCCCATATCTGTTGATCATAAGCCCCAATCTGTAACAAAAGAAATCAGTTAAAAATCATTAACAAATTTTTCAAATATGTTGGGCAAAACAGGCAAGTAGATTGCTTGCCAAATAAAGATCCTTGCAACACAAATATAAGACCACAAAAAATTCTATCCCTTCAAATGTTGGGCCAATAGCTGGCATCAAGGCACTTCCTCTTTAACCAATCTACATTAGTAGCTGCCACCTCTATGCGGGGGTTGTCGATCTGTCAGTCCTCAGGAGCCCACCACTGTCCGTAATTGGATGGGACTCCCAGAGGTAACCACTTAATTAACTGCATCCTCAAAAATCACTGTGTTCCAAAATTTAATCAGATTGGACTCAAAATGTTAACTCGTTTCTCTCTCTACAGACATTGCCAGACCTTCTGAATTTTCCCGGAACTTTGGTTTTATTGCAGATCTCCTGCATTCGTAGTATTTTGTTTTTAAAATTAGCTTGAATGTTTTCCATCTCAAGGTACTCATCATAGCTTACCTAGAGCAGTACGGCATAAAGATTGAAACCCTAGATTATTCCAAAAGTGCAAAAGAGACATTAAAAGACAGTGAAACAAATTATCACTGGAGATATAAAAATAGATCAGTAGAGAAAATTTGTCAGATCAATTTTTTTCAATATGTCTTGGTACTGGGTTTCAAATGGGAAAGGAAGAGATGAGAAAAGGAGTGGCAGCAGGGCCCAGCATTTCCTACAGAGCCAGCAACAGGAGCAGCAGTATCAGAGAAAGAGAAGTCAGTGAAGGGATGAGTGAAACTTGTGGACTTTGCTCTGGGTAAACAGTGCAATATTATATGAGGAGGAATATTACATGAGAAGGGATTGAGAACAAGAGAACAAAAACTGAGAACTCTCACTGGAAGAACCAAGGGGCAATGAATAGGAAAGTTTTTGATGTGAGGGCTAGATCATTCACCATAAATTCGTATTGAGGTAAAGAATAAAATAGCACTTAAAAAAGAATAGGATAAATGTTTGAGGAGGAGGAATATATAAACAGATCAGTTGGAGGTTGGGCTAGCAATTTGGGAAACACACTTACAGAAAAGAACAGCAGCGCTGGAATGGGGTGGGGTGGTGTCAAATGGCCTCCCACTGTGCTTTAATATTTATCATTCTACAGCTGAGCTGAGTTCAGGGCAATGAGCCGCCCAACAAGAAGCGCCCCAAACACTGAGTCCAATACCTTTGTACAATCTCAATTCAATTGAGCTCCATCTGGTCTTGACATGTGAAGCCCAAGTACAGATGAGTTCTGCTGAGGCTCCCAGGTCAGACACACAACTGGAATTTAAAGCAGAATCTAAAAGAAAAGAGATGGGATCTTTTTAAAGTGATATCAGCTGGAGAATCTGAGTGTCCTGACTGTGTGCCATGTAGGGGGATTCCAGTTATGTATGGTGAATAGAAACAGATTATACGATTACTATAAATCAATTACAGGTAAAATACTGTTTACTAAGTAAGGCAGGGATTTTCCAGGCCTGCTGTGGTGGGACCCACTGCAGGAGATTCGGCAGCTCACCCAAAAATCCATTAACTTTTGAGAGACTGGATGGGGCCAGAAAATCCAATCCAAACCTATTTATGTAGTTGGTAGTAGTAGATGATCAGTGGGTTATGGCAAAACTGTGGATTAAGAGAAGAATTTCAGTGAGTTGCAAATGAAATCTTAGCTCCTCCCCTGCTTGCTCCTTCCCTATGAATGCTTCCCCACTTCAGTGTCTCATTTGCACACCCTTGATTCCATTACTGCCTGGTCACAAGTTGCCTCTCAGTTATTCTCATGATAATTTCTGGTACAAAAACATGAGCAACAATATTTAACTACAACACCCCAAGGTAAATGTGATAGTATTTGCGGATCTCACATGATCAAACCTCCAGGGATCCTGCCAATCAGCATTGGAAACCCTAATGCTGACTGGTCTGTTTTGCATTTCCAATGTTGGCTATTTTTATTCCTAGATTAGTTACATCACTAAATTCTCCAGAAAAGTTAGTATATGTGATTTTTTTTTAGAGCTTTGATATGGGCGATCTGAAGAACAGGAGATTTTTGTGTCCTTGATAAGACAAGTACATGACAAGAAATATCATCAATAACTGTCCGTCTTTCTCAAACTGTCAAGCCAAGGAGGGATTTTTGAATGTTCAACCGAGACAAGCACCTATTTAGAATAGCAGTCAACTAACAAAGCTATCATGGGATAACTGACAGATGCAGCTCTGGAGAAAGAATTTGGGGAATTCTGATTCAGCTTTCCAACTTCAATATAAATTCTATCTTGAATTTGAACTCTGCCATCCTCTTTGGATAATAACAGGTTTATAGTGTGACGTAATGCTTTGTGGCACAGTGAAAACAAACATGGTGAGGGAATAAATTATTTAAGAAACTAAGTCAGCAGAAAACAACTTCGGTTAAAAAAGGACAGCAACTGGTTTGAACAACAAAAATTTGATGAAACAGCAGTTTATGTTCTCAGTTTGCTAAGGAATGCTTGAACATAAGACATGACAGCAGTACAGTGAAGCATTTTAATCTGCTCCTAGATGAGCTCTGTTGAATCATGGTTAGAGAAAAAAAAAAATCAGCATTTGAAAAAGTTCTAGACAGTTTCCTGAGGGGAGCTGTTCTAATAGAACAGACATCTTTGGGTGCTGTCAGAACTGGAATATAAATGGAAAGTTTGGAACTCGTATCATTTGAGATTAGAAACAAATGTCTTCTGAATGTAGAAAATGGAAAAATAATTACAATTTGACTGCAGAAGATGCAGAAACAAAACAGGAAGCTTAGGCCAGCAATTTATTGTATGCAACAGATATGAATTATAGATTGACATATATTGAAGGAAGAGAAAATTGGAACCTAAAGGATATACGAGGAATATTTTATATCTCAGAAGGACACTACCACAAAAGACATGAGTATACTGTGATGTTAAAGCAATCCTTCATCATTCCAGCAGGGAATGAAGGTTGACCAAATACCGCCGAGAAGGAAACACAAAAACAAAAGAATGTGCTCCTAGGATGAAAAGAAAGCCTAACAGAGAGGCAGACATGCAAAAACAAAGAGGCTGACGAGCTTTAGAAAATAATTCTAAACATCCGTGTTTAACGAGAGTTCATTTTTTCCAAGTAACATCTTTCCACCTTAAGTTTTTTCAAAAAAATGGATACAGATTTCCAGATCTCCCCCTTAATCCAAGCTGCTACCATAACATATTATATACCATATAATATTATATAAATGCCCCAAGAGAAACCCACTAGGCAGATTTAAACCATTCTTTTAAATGTGACCAGACTTAAAAATATTACATACTGATCACAAAACTGCTTCCTCGCACTGCATCTTGTCTAAACAAATCCATGACTCCATAGTAATAACCACTGAGTGATAATCATAATAAAGGTATGTGATCCTATATTCAACTTGCTCTGTCTGACAAACATTTACACAAAAAATATAAAACCTGAAACAGATAACAATTTGATGTCGTTCTAAAGGGAATCTTACATTTAAGCCTGAAGTGATTTTGCAATGGGAAAGCACCGACACTTCAGGAACAGATTCACCAATGATCTGGCTGAGAGGCTATCAAGAGACTTGTCCGTACCAATACTTTCACACAAAATGAGTGCCCAGTATCAATCAAAAATCATGTGTTGTGTCAATGCTTACACAACGAGTTTAAATCACATACTAGTTGAAAAGTTACTGCAAGCTCAGTATCTCAAGATAAAATGAGTCATATATTCCCCATTCATTTGTGCCACTCGGACTCCATACTGATGGCATATGGTAAATATTCATAGAATCCCTACAGTGCAGAAACAGGCCACTTGGCCCGTCGAGTCTGCACCGACCACAATCCCACCCAGGTCCTATCCCCATATCCCTACACATTTACCCGCTAATCCCTCTAACCTACGCATCTCAGGACACTAAGGGGCAATTTTAGCATGGCCAATCAACCTAACCCGCACATCTTTGGACTGTGGGAGGAAACCGGAGCACCCGGAGGAAACCCACGCAGACACGAGGAGAATGTGCAAACTCCACACAGACAGTGATCCAAGCCGGGAATCGAACCCAGGTCCCTGGAGCTGTGAAGCAGCAGTGCTAACCATTGTGCTACCGTGCCACCCCAATTCTAATGAGTTATTTTCTGACATCGCAAATAAATGAAATAGAATCATAAAAGGCATATCATACACCAAAAAAATGATTTCTCTGTTTATTAACATGACACTCTAGAAATTTACTCAAGCAGTAGTCAACCATAATCATTATGGGAAGGTGTGAGGCTGTGAAGTAAATTGTGTGATTAGATCTATGGGAGGTAATAAAAAGTTCTTCCACAGATACCATCATGATATCAGATCATGCATAGCAAGCTACAGGAACTGTAAACACAAGTCAGAACTACTGATTAACTTGCGTCTGTGGTGTGCAACTAAGTCATAGAAAACCAAATCTCATTGGTTCAATTCCCCAGCCAACACCAAGTTAGCTGAAGCAACAACTGATGATTCTGCCTCTGTGGTTGTAGGCTAAGAAAAATCTGCCAAAATCTCCAATTCTGATTGTTTTCCAGTCACTGTTCTGGGAAGTGTACACGTTCCAGCAATGTCTGATTTGGACTTCATTTTAATGCTTTAAACTGCATGAGCTATGGTCTGCTCCAAGACGAAACACCCTCCCAGAACCTACCCTATCAAATCCTCTCTGAGTCATATGTTTCAATAAGATCACCTCATCAGATGTCCTGTATAGCTGGACAACCTGTTGATATTTACTGTGTGATCACTTGGGTAAGGTTGTAGAGACCTCCCTGAGATTCAGGAGCTATGCGTTATCTACACAACAACAATTCTACACATAACTTCAAGGTTCCACAATGGTTAGCACTGCTGCCTCATAGCGCTAGGGACCCAGGTTCAATTCCGGCCTCAGGTGACTGTGTGGAGTTTGCATGTTTTCCATGGGTCTGCGTGGGTTTCCTCCAAGTGCTCCGGTTTCATCCCACAGTCCAATGACATGCGGGTTTGGTTCATTGGCCATGGAGAACTGTCCCCTAGTGTCAGGGGGATTAGCAGGGTAAATACGTGGGGTTACGGGGATAGGCCCTGGGTGGGATTGTTGTCAATGCGAGCTCAATGTGCCAAATAGCCTCCTTCTGCACTGAAGAGATTCTATGATTCTGTTTCAGTAACTAATTCCTTAGATGTGAAATGAACACCCCAGCAAGAGTCAGCACCATTTTGAATTAATTACTGTAAGTATTGCAGAACTGCCTGATAGTGCTCTTCTACAACAATCACTCAGAAAACAGGTTGCCACCAAACATAGTTACAGTAATGGAAAATGTGTTGATTCATATTTGCCGATGGCTGACTAATGTAGCAAGGATATACTGGGGTGAAAAAAAACTTAGTCAACCTAGAAAATAGTCAGAATATTTGCACACAGGATCTAATTGATCAATTTAATTTAAACCAACATTACTGAGTAAACATGCTCCAAGTTGATCCCAGTGCCTGACATGCACGCCACTCAGCATAACTCCAACAACTAAAACTTACATTTATATAACACATCTTTAACATAATAAAGCATCCCACGGGACTATATTGCCACATATTGATATAGACAGTGCTTAGTGTGTGGAGCAGGCCCTGGAAATATAATTCATTTTGGATTCTCTTTAGGCACATGCTTACAATCCAAAGTCCTTGTATGTAAATTTAGCATCTAGTTTAAATAAATGGCATTGAAAAGTTGAGAGAGACAACCTTTGATCACAATAATAAAGCAAAATACTATGGATACTGGAAATCTGAAATAACATAAAATATTGGGAAAACCCAGCAGGTCTGCAAGCATCTGTGGAGAGAGAAACAGAGTTAATGTTTTGAGTCCACATGACTCTTCTCCAGAGTTGAAGAGTGATAGAATGCAATGGATTTTAAGACTAAGGAAGATGCTACTCGTGGCATAAAGGTCAGATAACAGAAAGTGTTAATAATAGAACAAGGGTCAAAGCTCTGTGAAAGCAAAACATGAGAACAAGTTACAGATGACCCTTCTTCCACAAAGCAAAGAAGAGTGCAACGTCGTGCCAAACCAGATATTCATTGAGGTGAGGGTGTAAGGGATGAAACTGAATCCTTGCTGAGCACAGAATTCAGCATCAGAGAGGAGAAAGTCAGAGGGTAAAGTGGATACACAGCAAGTGCTGAGATTAGGAGAAGGAAATTGGGTCAGGGGGACTGGAAGTGGGTGTTTCACTTTGCGGAACATCTTCACTCAGTCCGCAAGCATGATCCCAATCTTCCTGTCACTTGCCATTTCAATTCATCATCTTGCTCTCGTACCTACATTTAAGTCCTTCATCTGTTGCAATCTTCCAATAAAGCCCAATGCAAACTGGAGGAACAGTACCTCATCTTCTGAGCAGTTATTTTACAGCCTTCTGGACTTAACATCGAGTTCAACCATTTCAGACCATGAACTCTGTCTCCATCTTATTCTTCAAAACATTCTAATCCCCCCGACCCCGACCCCTCTCCCCTCACAGGGAGATGCTGTAACTTGTTCTTATGTTTTGCTTTCACAGAGCACTGACCCTTGTTCTGCTATCTGACCTTTATGCCACTGTTAGCACCTTCTACAGTCTTTAACACTCTTATTAACACTCCCTTCAACTTGTGTCCATGACACGTCTGTCCAACTTCTGTCCAATCTCTTATGAGCTCCCATGTATTTATTAGTCACAAGTAGGCTTACATTAACACTGCAATGAAGTTACTGTGAAAATCCCCTAATCACCACACTCCGGCGCCTGTTCAGGTACACTGAGGGAGAATTTAGCATGGCCAATGCACCTAACCAGCACGTCTTTCGGACTGTTCAGGACCCTAGTCTCAGAATCAAATACGTCATTCTCCATCTAAATGAAGAACTCCATCATACTAATGATCTAGACCTTGGTGTACAGGGCACAACTTACAAATTTGAGATCACACAAAACTTGGAAACATTGTAAACTAATTATTATAGCGGCACAGTGGTTAGCACTGCTGCCTCAGTGCCTGGGACCCAGTTTGAGATTGGTTCCAGGAATGCCAGTATCAGGGGTAGATGGGAATGTGGAACTGAACACAGAAATAGATCAGCCATGATTTTATTGAATGGCAGAGCAGACCCAAGGGGCCAAATGGTCTACTTCTGCTCCTATTTCACATGTTTGTATAGACCTCGTATAGAGATCGTATGGAGTTTTTCCAGCAATTTCTGTTTCTTTTTCTGATCATAATCTTGTTTCAGACCATACTGCTGCTGCTATCTCTAAAGATTGTCAAAACAGTAGCACAAATTATTTAACACTGGAGTTCATAGATTATTTTGAATCAGACAAAATGCAGCATGCTGCTTATTTGATCAGAAGTATTGCTGGTTATGATCAGAAGACAAAATTGATGAAAAATACAAACAAGCAGCTGATTGTTTGATTTCAAGCAGCTGAAAGATCAATCTGAATGCCAAAATGTTACAAATGAGCATCACACGTCTAAGATGCTGTTTTTTCTTCCATATAAGCCAGGTAAAAGGTTTTGCGATATCGATCAGCCATGATCTAACTGAATGATGGAATAAGCTTGAGGGGCTGAATAGCCTACTTGTATTCCAAAACCTCCACTTGTATTTCTGTCACTCTCGGTCAGAGTATTGTACAAAAAATACATTAAAACTGTGGAACACAGCCTAACATTTGCATCAGCTCTTCTCAGGTGTGTAGAAATAATGCCAAAACATTAAGACAAAAATTGAAAAACTTTCCTTACCTTTTTTTGATACCACACTATAGCATCCGTCACTTTAGACGCCATCTATCCCTCTCAATCACACATTGGGCATTTTAGACTGCAAGAGAGAAAAAAAGATCAGTACTGCTTGCAAGTTGCTTAAGTAGTGGTAAAGGCAAGTGTGCTTGTGCTGTGCTTACGTTACACCCAATCTCATTACTAATTTAGTAAGATGTTTTGCAGTGGCTTGTTGCTATAACAACTGAAAGTTGCTATACTAGAACTGTACCGTCCACATATTTTTACACACTATAGACATTCCACCCATCTGTTGTCTCTTCGAATTGACTCAGTCGCCTTATTATTTGGCATAGTTACAACCTAGCACAGAACAGCATTTTGGCTGACTAAGAACAAAAATAATATGTGCAAATTCTCTTATTGTTTGACGACCTGTTCCCACCACAGATTAGTGTTTTTCAAACTTTCTATCAGAGAAATCCTTACGATGACAAACTCATGCTTAATGTACAAAAACAAGATATACATGCAAAATGTGTAAGCATACAGTAACTTGCCAAGTCAACAAATAAAACAACAAAGTACAGAAAGACACAATTACAGGAGTTTTCATAGAATCCCTACAGTGCAGGAGGAGGCCATTTGGCCCATCAAGTCTGCACCGACAACAATCCCAACCAGGCCTTATCCCCATAATCCCACATAATTACCCTGCTCGCCCCCCTGACACTAAGGGACAATTTTACCATGGCCAATCCACCTAACCCGCGTATCTTTGGAGATGGGTTGGTACATATAGCCTAGACCTTCTAAATCCTCTTCCAAACCCGACCTAAGTTTTGTGATTTCAAACCTGAAAATACTCCCACAGCTGAAATTAACATTAAATTAGTAAATGGTGCTCCCTAATAGTCCTCTTTCCAACCATAATTTCTACAAATTTATCAAGATACTACACCACAACTAACAAAATAAATTAGATTCATTCACATCTTGCTATAATACACTGGAAGTTTACATAGTGCATCTTCCCATACGGACAGAAAGATCACATCATAGTACTTCTGCTATGCCTGGATGTTAAATTTAAACTGGTAAAAGTTTCATGTATTTTAAAAGCATCTTTTTAATGTAATAAAACGTTCCACAGGAGTGTTAACAAAAATTGAGGCACATGAAGAGCAAATGACAAGAGGCAGGTTTTAAAGAGCTTTCTACAAAGAGGAAAGAGAGGTCAGGAGGGTTAAGAAAGGAAATTCCGAAACTTCCTTGGCAGCTGAAGGCATGACTAATGGTGGAGCAATGAAATCAGGAATGCACAAAAATGCAGAATTGAAGGAGAAGATATTTTGGAGGATTGTACAGCTAGAGGAGGTTACAAAAAGATGGGGGGGGGGGGGGTGGATAATGCCATAGAGGGTTTTGAAAATAAGGATGAGTTTTTTTTTAATAAAAGAAGTATTTCTGATGCAGGAGCCAATGTAGATCAGAAAACATGGGTTAATAGATGAACGGGACTTGATGCAAAGTAGGATACAGGCAGTAGTTTGGATAACCTCAAGTTTACAGAGGGTAAAAGATGGGAGGCCCTTCAGGAGAAAGTTGGAATGGACTAAAGGTAAAAAAGTCATGAATGAGGGTGTCAGCAGCAGATAAGCCTAGGCAGGGGTAGAGACAGGCAATGTTACAGAGATGGATGGATGGAAGATATTTTAGTGTGTGTGTGAATGTGGTCAGAAGTTCTCCTCAGGGTCAAATAGATGCAAACAATCTGGTTCTAAGTCAAAGCTTATAGACATACAACAGGAAATAAGAATAATAATTGCTCTAAATATCCTAACTCTCGCACACACACCAAAAAAGTAATAAAATAAAGGAATTCAGCCGAAAGGTTAGAAGTTAATGGTTCAAGGGAAAAGGATAAAGGATGGAATGCTTGAAATGGCATCCCGGTTATACGTTTGGTTTCTCAGCACTGATTTGCAAACCAATTGATGACTCTTGTACTACTTTGTGGGCGGACTTCACAGAAAACTTGCAGTCAGTCAATTTCAGAACGTAAAGCAATACTGAATCATAGAATCACACATCATACAGATGCCCTTTGTCCCATCGACTCTGCACTGGCACACAAGAAACACCTGAATTCCCACCCAATCCCATTTACCATAGCCTTGAATGTTATGATATGCCAAGTGCTCATCCAGGTACTTTTTAAAGGATGTGAGGCAACCCACCTCTACCACCTCCCCAGGAAGTACATTCCAGACTGTCACCACCCTCTGGGTAAAAAAGTTTTTCCTCACATTCCCCCTTGCCCTTCACCTTGAACATATGTCCCCTCGTAACTGACCCTTCAACAAAGGAGGAACAGCTATTCCCTATCCACTCTGTCCATGCCCCTCATAATCTTGTACACCTCAATTAGGTCACCCCTCAGTCTTTTCTGCTCCAATGAAAACAATCCAAACCTATCCAACCTCTCTTCATAACTTAAATATTCCATCCCTGGCAATATCCTTGTGAATCTCCTTTGCACCCACTCCAGAGCAATCATATCCTTCCTATAATGTGGTGACAAGAACTGCACACAGTACTCTAGCTGTGGCCTCACCAAAGTTCCATACAACTTCCATTCACTTTTTGCTTATGGTCTGGAGCTTCTGGAGCTATTGTCTATCCAAGCTGTTGATCCTTCTAGTTTTCTCCCAAAAAGCAAAACCAGCCTATCAGCTTTTAAAATAGTTTTTCAGACATGTTTTGTTTTCAAAGTCATAAACCACAGTCCACCAAGGTCAAGAGGTTTCCAGCTTCTGTAAAACTGCTGAATTACCTTTTCTTGTAAAATGCTGTATTTTCCAGGAACAGTAGCAACCAGAGTCCTCGTATTAACCCTTTAAGCGACAGTAAAAATACCAATTCTTCCTGAATGCTCTTAGACCATGAAAATGAATGTTCTTTTGTGATTAAAGCATTTATGACACTTGGACTGGAGAATTTAGTTGTGAGGGAAGATTAAATTGGCTGGGATTGTTTGCTTTGACACAAAAGATGCTTGAGGGGAATACCTTTGATTTGATTGTATTAGTATACAGTGAAAAGTATTGTTTCTTGCACGCTATAAAGACAAAACATACCTTTCATAGAGAAGGAAAGGAGAGTGTGCAGAATGTAGTGTTACAGTCAAAACTAGGGTGTAGAGAAAGGTAGGTCCATTCGATTGGTACATGACCTCAGACTTTTGTATCTTTTTCCTGACAGAAGAAGGTGGAAGAGAGTATGCCTGGGTGCGTGGGGTCCTTGATCATGCTGGCTGTTTTTCTGAGGCAGCGGGAACTGTAGGCAGGGTCAGTGGATGGTAGGCTGGTTTGCATGATGGACTGGGCTTCGTTCATGACCCTTTGTAGTTTCTTGTGGTCTTGGACAGAACAGAAACCATAGCAAGCTATGATACAACCAGAAAGGGTGCATCTGTGGAAGTTAGTGAGAATCATAGCAGACATGCCAAATTTCCTTAGCCTCCTGAAAGTTGATGGCTTTCTTACTATAGCAGCAGCATGCAGGGACCGGGACAGGGTGTTGGAGATCTGGACACCTAGAAACTTGAAACTCTCGACCATTTCCACTTTATCCCCGTTCATGCAAACAGGGGCATGTCTTCCACTGTACATCCTGAAGTCGATGACTATCTTCTTTGTTTTACTGACATTGAGGGGGAGATTATTGTCGTCACACCAGTTCACCAAATTCTCTATCTTTCCTGTTCTCCATCGTATCATTGTTTGAGATCTGACCCGACAGGGTGGTGTCATCAGCAAACTTGAAAATTGAGGTGGAGAGGAATTTGGCCACATACTCACAGGTGTATAAGGAGTATTGTGAGGGGCTAAGGACAGAGCCTTATGGGGCACCAGTGTTGAGGATAATAGTAGAGGAGGTGTTATTGCCTATCCTTACCCAAATGAAGTACATAAAATTAGGAGACAGTAGATAGGAAGGCCCTATTTCCTCTGGTTGAGGGGTCTATAATTGTGAAATCATAGATTTAGAGCAAGAGGTAGGAGATTTAGAGGTATGGGGTTAATATTCTCATCTAGAGGGTGCTAGGGATCTGGAAATCACTCCTTGAAAGTTTTGAAAGTATCTGATTATCCAGTTGAAATGCTGTAATCTATAGACTATGGACCAAGAACTGGACATTAGGATTAGGCTGGTTAGCTACTTGCCAGCCAGTATGGACACAAATGGGCCAAATGGTCACCTTCCATGCTGTGAAATTCTATTGTTCTATGTTTCTACAGATTTCACTTTCCCACTTGTACAAACAACTGGGCTTGTTGTTTTTTTTAAATATAATATCAATAGTATCATGTTCAGTGCACAACCTGTTTTCAATTAAAAACAGTGCATCAACATTATTATTCAGTGAGCCACGTGGAAAGTTACAGTTTACTCAAACATTATCCGCTGATAACGGAATTTTTTAGTCTGTTATTTGCTGTGCAGCCAATAACCTGACAGTAGATCTAGAATTAGCACACAAGGCAAATTGCTTTCACCTTTTCACACAGAAACACAAACGCATACACTACATAGTCAGTGCTAAACTGCCAATCACATAAACAAAGTTTTGGGGACCACTATTGAAATGTGGGACTGAATTTGCAGGGTGCTCCAAACATGGGAATGGAGGCAGGAGTGGGTGGCTAAAAAATATTGGTGCCAAGCAGCAGATCAATTACTGACTCATGTGCTGGCAATAATTACTAAATCAGTAAGGATGGGGGACGGCAGAACAGGATTCCCACTCTCTTCTTAACTGTGGTCAGTTAAACTAGCTAAAAAGCTCAAGAGCATGTTGAAGGGTGAAGTTGTAATATTTTAAGGAATGCACAGGTTTCACAGATTCACAGACAGAGAAGTTGTCAGTTTCTAAATAGCTATGGGGAGACAGTCAAGAATATCCCAAGGTATCACGTCAGCCCAACAAAGGGTCATCAGGGCAAAGGAGTACTTGGCACTTGGTATTCTTAGAACTACATAGGTGGCAAGGAGAGTGGGCACTCAGCATTTAGGTCAGTGGTTCCCAAAGGGTGCGGCGCGCCACACTGGTGCGGTGAGAGAGGATGGCAAGTGTGGTGGGAAGATTCAAGGACAATCAAAGAAACATTTAAACATGGTTTAAACAAGCATTATTTTATACTTTCTGGATGTCCCATGATTATATTATAAAGTAGTTGTGTTCTATGTTATGAATCAAGCACTGCTAGGATCTTCTCTCATAATAATGCTTTCTGGGGTTTGCTTTCTGAAATCCAGTCCAGGTTTTCAAATTACATTTTTAAACAAAACATCTGCTCCACTTTTAACAGCGAATCCAGTCTAGGATTTTACACCAGGATTTCTTTGTTTTGACTACTATACAAACTGTTCACAATTGCTTTAACTCTCAATTCTCAGACTCAAGTAAAATGGCACCAAACATTTCATTTACCACTCAAGTCTGCTGTCCCCATTATATCTGGTTACTGCAACTGTCTCTTTAATTCAGAACATTTCATTTACTCTTCCTTGAATTCTTCTGAACAATGTCTTGGTCCCTGTTCTCTTCAGTCATTTTAAGAGATTCTTTCTGTTCCAATTCCCTGGTTATCAGAACTGTATCTTGTTCCTTAGGAAGCCTGAATCTTTGTAACTCCCTTGTCCTGTCCAGCTTCTGCTGGCAGAGTTGAGATGTGTTCATTTCCCAGTGTCCTGCCTCCAACTGCAATATATAAAACTAAAATTCAACAGCTTTTCTGAGCCAGGGTTCCTTAAAAGGACCTCCAGTTGCTAAGCCACGGGCGCATATTTCCGCTAGCCTATTTATTCTTCATGTCGTAGCACTCTCTAAGTACAATAAGATCACAGTTGGAATTTAAACCAAATCCCACACATACAAACACCTTTGCCCAGCATGGATCTAACTATAGGTTTTACACTTTCAGGCACAGAAACATGAAATTAAATCCACTTAAAACTATACCTTATTTCTAATGTTTACCAATACAAATATAAATCCCTTAAAACTACCATTTCTAACACTTCCATTCCCTCAAGTAATTGGTCTACAATCACAAGTTATGTCACCACGTATGCGTGCATTTTCCTGGCAGCTGTCATAACATCTTCATCCTTCACCAGTCTAGGCTGCCTCAGATCTTCACTCCAATCCCCAAAGTGCAAGGGTGGATCCTTGGTGACAAGAGCTCCACACAAAGGCACAGAGGAGATTCAACCAATGCCACCTGCTCACTAGGACAACCATTGAGCAGGCCATCAAGCTCCCAAAAAATGTCATTTCAGAGGCCAGATAGTCAGTTGGTGCATTCCAATGCAAGGGCCTTGGTCACTGGGGTGATCTGATGTGCTCTCCAATACATGATCTTCCAGAGAGTTGTGGACCTTGAAGACAATGAGGCCCTGGAAGGAAACAGCTTATTAGACGATGAGCTGTAGTTAGAGAAAGAGGGGGAACAAGAGGCAGAAGGATACACTCCTTAACAGACGGGTATCCTGCTGTATGACAAGGTGCCTCCCTCTGCCAGCCTCCAGGAAGAGAACCTCCCTTCTCATCTGTCAACCAATTAAGTATGCTGAATGAAGTTTAAATTAAGAAACCCAGTAAAGGACAGTGATGCCCTCTTCAAAAAGAATGACTGGATGTGAATTACTCCTAATTTTAGCAAGACTACTGAGGAAAGATGCCGAACAGAAGGTGCTTCATTGCAATTTTAGAAAAGGTAACCATTGACATTCTCAGCCATCTCACATGGCATAATCATATGCCTGTACTGCATTTGGCTTTGCACTGATTCTGCAGTTGTCGTTTAAAATGCAACCAAAGTACAGCATCAGAACTCAACTCTCTCAGCTTTGCTCGAATTCTCAGCGGCTAATTCACGCTCTAAGTTTAGCGTGTGTGCACCAGCACTAAACTTATGGAGCATGAACGAATGTAATCCAAAAACCAGATTTATTTACTAATGTACCTGATGGGATATTTACATAATTACTATTTTTACTTGATTTCTGATCTGAAATAATCACAAATAAATATGGAAATTTTATATAGCAATCGATGTGCAATGATTATAACCATTCAAGCGTTTGACCCTTGTTTATCTTTTTGCTGAGAGGAGCAAAATAATTACACTTCCTTACCTGTCTACTATGATTCACTGAAGAATGAAAGTACTAATAAACCTCATTTTTAAAAGTTAAACAAAAAATTGCTCAAAAAGGCGATCTTAGATTAAATGGCTAATCCTGCTACAAGGTAAGATGCTGAAACCACACTGGAATACTAAATACTGGATCCCAGAACTCTAAGTACAGTTATCTCAGGTATGACAGTTGTGATGCTACAAAGAGTCAAAAAACGTTCCCATTCCTGATTTAAAACAGAAGTTCTTAATTGAAAGTTCCGGACTGTAATCTTTTAATGAGGAAAGGGTTGGATTGGTCATAATGCTGCTTTGTTGAACAGCTGTCAATACTTATTGAACAAGGGCCACTTGAGTAAAGTATTGAAGGATGGGAGTGTCGAGGGAACAGTACAACTAGAAGTCCTTGATGAAATTGGATATGACATAATTAAGGCTAATTATAGCAATTATAGAGGTTCTACATTTATGTACAGATCACAAAAAGTACAATGGATCCAGTCACAAACAAGATAACATTGTATGCTTTCAAATGGTTTTATGAAAGTGGTAAATACACATTATAAATATTTATAGCTCACCAGTACCAAAAGAAGAAACTGCACACTTATTCACAAACTTTGTTTAACACCTTTTGAGGATTTTTAGGTAAAATTGACAACTTAATGGGAATTACATTGCATCAATCAAAAATAAACTCAGAAATTTCAGCCACTACCTAGAACATAGAACATAGAACAGTACAGCACAGAACAGGCCCTTCGGCCCACGATGTTGTGCCGAGCTTTATCTGAAACCAAGATCAAGCTATCCCACTCCCTATCATCCTGGTGCGCTCCATGTGCCTATCCAATAACCGCTTAAATGTTCCTAAAGTGTCTGACTCCACTATCACTGCAGGCAGTCCATTCCACCCCCAACCACTCTCTGCGTAAAGAACCTACCTCTGATATCCTTCCTATATCTCCCACCACGAACCCTATAGTTATGCCCCCTTTGTAATAGCTCCATCCACCCGAGGAAATAGTCTTTGAACGTTCACTCTATCTATCCCCTTCATCATTTTATACCTGTGCCAATTTTAGTTTCACATTGGACTCTCTTATTTTCATATTTTTGCTCTACATTCTCTTGTATTTCTTCAAATTAGATAAATCTTTAAAGTTTTTTGCCTTTTACTAAAGATGTCTGTGGAAGGAAGCATTCCAATACTATCCTCCAACTTGTTATTGGATTCTTTATTAACCATTATTGTTGATTCAGCTTCAACAGCCCTTGTTGATAATATAGCCCTATTCTAATAATCTATTGTGTGGAGAGAAATTCTTTTAACCTTCCCCTAAGCACAAACCCTTTTTGCAATAAGTCTGGACTTTTGCATGCTACTTAAATTGAATAGAAATATATAGCAGTTACAACAGAGAAGCAGACAATTTAGCTTATGTCAATGTTATCTTCCACAGAAATAATCTTAATCACATTTACACCTTGTTCCCATGTTCCTTTCAATCACCTCTTCAATTTAATATTAATTTGAATATCAATATTGTCACTGCTCACAGAAAATTGTACAGCCTCACAAATTTTTGGCATATAAAAAAAAGAGCAATTCATTCTGTTTTAAGCATGTTATGCATTCATGACAGAGACACCATGACCCTGGCCCATTTCACAGGATTCTTGAAGGAGGTTCCATCTGCAATTCTCCAAGTAACAATAATGTAAACATATTTCAATGTGTCACAATGTGAACATTAAGAATTACAAAACAATAATTTTCTCTTTATCTAATTATTAGAGCACATTAATAATTCTATGGCATTAAGCACCTTCCATTTCTCAGATTATAATTTTGATTTCTGCAGCTGGAATGAACTCTGTTGCTTTAGGATCTAAATCAACTTGTTTGAGAGATTGTGGCTTCAATGAATTTTTGACTGCTAACAAACTTCAAGCACTGACATTAACTTCAGAGAAGATTCTTCGAGGAATGTATAATCTGTCAACATGCATTAATTTTCACCTTGCATGAATATAACTGTGCCATTTTTGTATTTTTTGCACAATGTTTCCATTCTTGTGAAAAAGATATTCACCTATCCATCTTACCTAGAGAATGTAAGGCTGATTTCAATTTAGGGTTATAAAGCAGATATAGCAAAGCACATAGTCCAAGTAGAAGAAAGTGTACAATGGAAAATAAAATGAATGTTTCTTTATGGCTTGCCTTTTTAATTCATCTATCCTCACCCCACACTGTCCCCACCCAACCCCCATATCACTTTCCCATCCACTACAGGTTCAGTTTGGCCCTTTATTGTTTTATATTCTTGTTGGAATTTTTGCCCTAGCTATATTTCAACACATGTAGTAATGTACACCTCCAGAATATTTTGTTGGAAAGAAGTGAGGTAATGACACTTGAGAGACTTGATAAACTCAATTCAAAGTTCCAGTTGTGAATTTAAAACAAGAATTGAAGTACACCTTAAAAGGAAAGCATTTCAAAAATGTAGTGGCAATTATCAAAGAGAATAAACAGCATTTAAATACAGCAACTAGCATTTATATCATGCCGTTAATACAGAAAAATAAGCTGCCATGTGTTAAGATCCCAGCTGATGTTACTACTGGACAAGTCAGATCCTAAGGTGGAATTAGGTGGAACGTGTTGGGTAGCTACTGAACAGAGTGACACAGAGTCTGCTGATTAACTTTTAACAAAAGGATAAAACAAGAAAATATTAAGCAAGAAAAGATGAACTATATACACTACTCCTTCACCTACAACTATACCTTTACATATATACAGATTTGTAAAGATAACACAAGTTACAAAATCTATCTTATGCTCTAATGTTCACAGTAAGTACAGAGTCCACATAAACCAATAGGCAAAATGCGGTCAGACACATCACACTCTAAAATCAAGTGACAGATACCACCCAAAACAGGATCGCTCATCAACCACCCCCCCCCCCGCCCCCCCACCCACCAGATGCTAGTCACACTGTGAGCCAGTTGGTCTCACAAAAATTCTGTCTTTTAGCTTGAGTTTCTAATCTCCACTCTCAAAGAATTCACATTTAAATGTCCTTCTAAACTGCACTTTCACTTGGATAACTTCAACAAGGATCCACTGCCAGGGTTTCAGTCTCTCCTTCTGATCACCATGTGCATTCAAGCTTCACCTTCCACACATTCTCTCAGGTATTCAGCCATTTCAAGAAAACACCACTGCTTCACAAGTCCATAGTGAGCTTCTCACAAACGTATTTTGTTCCAAATCTGTTTCTGCAGCTTCCTTCTCTTCAAATTTGAAGCCTTTCTCTGCTCCTCACTCTTTACTTCACTTACCAGGGTACTAGATTCCTGTTCTTTTCAACCGATCTAACCTAAAAGGTCTTCTTGGTACTTTTCTCATTTTTCTTTAGTTCCTGCGTCTTGCAGTTCCAGCTCCCAATAAACTGTTGATAACTTGGTATCCCCATTGAGATCCAGAACTTATTTTAAACTCAATCATGGGACATGGGCGTCACTGGCTGGCCAGCATTTATTGCCCACCCCTAGTTGCTCTCGAGAACGTGGTGGTGAGCTGCAGTCCACGTGCTGTGGTTTGACCCACGCCATTAGGGAGGAAACTGCACGATTTTACCCAGTGACTGCGAAGGAACAGCGATATATTTTGAAGTCAGAATGGTGAGTGGCTTGGAGGAGAACTTGCAGGTGGTGGTGTTCCCATGTATCTGTTTGGATTTGGAAGGTGCTGTCTAAAGATCTTTGGTGAATTTCTGCAGTGCATCTTGTAGATAGTACACACTGCTGCTACTGAACGTCAGTGGTGAGGGAGTGGGTGCATGTGGATGTGGTGCCAATCAAGCGGGTTGCTTTGTCCTGGATGGTGTCAAGCTTCTTGAATGTTGTTGGAGCTGCATCCATCCAGGCAAGTGGGGAATATTCCATCACACTTCCAACTTGTGCCTTGTAGATGGTGGACAGGCTATGGGGAATCAGAAGGTGAGTGACACGCCACAGTATTCCTACCCTCTGACCTGCTCTTTTAGTCACTGTGTTTATATGGCGAGTCCAGTTGTGCTTCCAAGGATGTTGACAGTGGGGATTCAGTGACAGTAACACCAATGAATGTTAGGGGGCAGTGATTAGATTGTCTCTTATTGGTGATGATCATTCCCTGCATTTATGTGGCACAAATGTTACTTGCCATTTGTCAGTCCAAGCTTGGATATTATCCAGATCTTGTTGCATTTGCCTCAGTCACACATAGTGCTGAACATTGCACAATCATCTGCCAACATCCCACTTCTGACCTTATGATGGAGGGAGGGTCACTGATGAAACAGGTGACGATGGTTCAGCCTAGGACGCTATCCTGAGGGACTACTTCAGAGATGTCCTGGAGCTGAGATGATTGACCACCCCCACACCCCCCCCCCCCCCACAAAACCATCTTCCTATATACTAGGTATGGCTCCAACTAGCAGAGAGTTTGCCACTCGAATGTCACTCAACATTCACTATTACTTTAACATTAGAGCAACTCTTAGACTTATTTTGCACATCAATCTACTGGTATCTCCAATGAGAGAGATTTGAACTGCTCCCTTCACTTTAGAGCAACTTACCAACAAAAAAACCGTGATTGTCTCTGTGGGTCCCTCTCTCTAGACCCCTGCTGCTAGCAGCCGCACGGTTTTTTCTCTACTGTGTTTTTTTAAACTTCCCCGAACTACTTCCTGAGTCACAAAACCTCATTAAAAAGGCAGGTTTCCGAACAGCTTCAATCCTGCTGTCTTCACTCTAAAATGAAACTAGGCCCAGATTTCATCTTTTTAACCCACATACAAAGAATATAAATTAAACTTAAAGCTAAAACATATTCCTAATACGTACAAATTGAACTTACTTCTTCCAGGATCCACATGAAATAGCAATATCCAAACTACAAACTGACACCAACCCCAGGAAGAGACATTAGGAGAATTAATCATATCTTGTTCAAAGGAGGTGTGTTTTAAGGATGGCCTTGAACATAAGAACATAAGAAATAGGAGCAGGAGTAGGCCATCTAGCCCCTCGAGCCTGCCCTGCCATTCAATAAGGTCATGGCTGATCTGAAGTGGATCAGTTCCACTTACCCGCCTGATCCCTATAACCCCTAATTCCCTTACCGATCAGGAATCCATCTCATAGAAGATCATAGAAGATCATAGAAACCCTACAGTGCAGAAGGAGGCCATTCGGCCCATCGAGTCTGCACCGACCACAATCCCACCCAGGCCCTACCCCCACATATTTTACCCGCTAATCCTTCTAACCTACGCATCCCAGGACTCTAAGGGACAATTTTTAACCTGGCCAATCAACCTAACCCGCACATCTTTGGACTGTGGGAGGAAACCGGAGCACCCGGAGGAAACCCACGCAGACACGAGGAGAATGTGCAAACTCCACACAGACAGTGACCCGAGCCGGGAATCGAACCCGGGATCCTGGAGCTGTGAAGCAGCAGTGCTAACCACTGTGCTACCGTGCCGCCCCGTGATCTATCCGTGATTTAAACATATTCAACGAGGTAGCCTCCACCACTTCAGTGGGCACAGAATTCCAGAGATTCACCACCCTTGAAAGGAGGGGGAGATGGTGAAGGACTTCTAGAATAGTGGGCCAAAGGAGCTGTACGTACAGCCAGGAATGGGGGGACAAGAGGAGATGAAAAAAGGGTAAAAGGTATAGGAGGTATAGGAAAGTTTGGGGAGAGAAGCTGCAGAACTCAAGAAGATTACAGAGATGGGGAGTGAAAAAACATTAAAAATTCAAACATGGAAATAGAAATTTCAACATTTGATGAATTCATGGTTTGGGAGCGAAGTAAGTCAACAAAGACAGGTGCAGTGGGTGAACATAACTTGGTGTATGTGACAGAATACGAGTATGAACATTTGTTGTGAGCTGAAGCTACCAGAAGCCAACCAGATTATCAATGGAATAGGGAATCCTGTACATGATGAAGGATGGTTGAGGGGTTCAGTAGCAGATGGACTGAGATTGGGAAGTGTTAATTTTGGTTATGAAGGTGAAAGTGAGCCTTCTTTGTGAAAAGGAGATTACGAGGTCATAAGCTTAATTAAGGATTATACAGGACACCCTTGTTCAATCCAAGATACTAGCCGCACATCACAGAGGCAGCATAGATGGTCAAGACAAGTGGTGGAGTGTTGGAGCTAAGTGCCATCAGTGTACACATGAAATTGTGGAGCCAGGTTTTTTAAAGAGTCTGTAACAAGTGTTATCAAAAACATTAGGTACTAGCCACATATAACAAATGCAATTTTTATTACTGAATTTTTATTACTAAATAATGGACACTGCCTTTGGCCATGTGATCTCGATATTCATATTTGTATAATTGCATACTTTAACCTTTTTTTGCATTTGTTAGCAGAAAGAAAAAGCAGAAGGAAAGCAGCACCAGAATGGTACACACAAGAGAAAGATAGAGAAAAGGCATGAGTACATGTGAGAAAGAGAATGTGAAAGAGAGATTATGTGCAACAGTGTGTGTGCTGGGAAGATGGGAGTTAGAGAACGGGTTCCAGTGCGCGATACACAGAAAACACGAGAATGAGACAATGCAAGAACAAGCATGCAAGGCAGTGCTGTGAGCAACAGAGCCCAGAGAGAAAAATAAAGTGAGTGAGCAAGAAAAGAAAGTGCATGCAGGAGAGATTATCATGTGTAAGAAAGTTACAGTGAGAACATAAGAACATAAGAACTAGGAGCAGGAGTAGACCATCTGCCCCTCGAGCCTGCTCCGCCATTCAATAAGATCATGGCTGATCTTTTCATGGACTCAGCTCCACTTACCCGCCCGCTCACCATAACCCTTAATTCCTTTACTGTTCAAATATTTATTTATCCTTCCTTAAAACATTCAATGAGGTAGCCTCAACTGCTTCACTGGGCAGGGAATTCCAGATTCACAACCCTTGTGTGAAGAAGTTCTTCCTCAATTCAGTCCTAAATCTGCTTCCCCTTATTTTGAGGCCATGCCTCCTAGTTCTAGTTTTACCCGCCAGTGGAAACAACTTCCCTGCTTCTATCTTATCTATTCCCTTCATAATCTTATATGTTTCTATAAGATCTCCCCTCATTCTTTGGAATTCCAATGAGTATAGCCCCAGTCTACTCAGTCTCTCCTCATAAGCCAACCCTCTCAACTCCGGAATCAACCAAAGTGAATTTCCTCTGCACCCCCTCCAATGCCAGTATGTCCTTTCTCAAGTAAGGAGACCAAAACTGTACACAGTACACCAGGTGTGGCCTCACCAGCGCCTTATACAGCTGCAACATAACCTCGCTGTTTTTAAACTCCATCCCTCTCACAATGAAGGACAAAATTCCATTTGCCTTCTTAATTACCTGCTGCACCTGCAAACCAACTCCTTGAGATTCTTGAGAGAAAGAGAGAAAATCTGTGAACACAAGCAAGAGTGAGGATGACCATGAAAGAAGTTTTATGAGAGAGAAACCATAAAAAAAGAGAAATTGTGAGACAGAACAAACTAACTTATTTATTTAGACTAATGAATCTTAGTGAAGTACAATCTGAGATGGAGGGACCGAGCTAACTGAAACTTGAGTACCAGTATAAAAGCTCTCATTCTTTTTAAAGGAAAAATTCCAGACTTTAGTGATCTGAATTTCATAAAATATTCACTACATTACGGGAATCAGAGAAAATGTAATTGCTGTGGCATTAGGTCATCCAATTCCACATAACAATCATCTTGATTATTTTACTGTTATCTGCCAAACTACCCAATTGCGTTTAGCATAAGCCCAACCAATATCATTAAAAAATCTGAAAATGTAGCATTTTAAGACAAGGCAACTTCTGTATACAAGTTCAAAACCAGACTTTTCATCATAAATTGTATTATTAAAGCACTAAACTTTAATTCTGGCACTCACTTTCAATCATTCAAGCGCCTATATTTAGGACACAGGATACTTAATATGATAAAGTACTGCCTCACTGTACAGGAGTTTAAAAAATGTACATTTTCGATCTTAAGGACTGTCATTTAGTATAACAACAGCATTTTTGGCACAGGATAATGCTTTCATATCTGCCACTGTAATTGTAAAATTTTTGAAGTTTTAAAAATGTTTTTGGGGTTAATCGTTGATTGTATTCTAGTGATAGATTATTTTTTAAAAACAGAATTATATTTAGGATAAATTAGGGGAAAACACATCTATGCACTGATCCAGAATGGTGTATCCCTGTCATTCTCATTTGGGATGGATAAATGGGTTGGCAAGCACTGAAAAAATCCCTATGGTAAAAATAAATTACGTAAAATGTTGGCAAAGAATGGTCACTATTTTCAGAAGAATTCCATTTTCCATATTCATCCTGGATCACCCTCTGTTCAAACAATGCAAATCCTTTAAAGGTCTATAGAAGCTCCAGCCAAGTAAAACACACTTTAAAAAAAAGTTTCCTTGCAAGAGAAGGAAGCTGCTATAAAATCCACCTAAGGATTAAACAAAAGCTTAGCATCCACACACAATTCTATTGTTGCTTGAATGTTGGGAATTTAGAAACTAATGGCAACTTAAAGATGCTTAAAGGTTAATTGTGCAATGCCAGAAACAAACAAAACTGTCAGTAACTTTATACCCTATGGACGGTAAACATTTTAACTACTATTTCCATTTAGGTATTAAGTCTGTTAATGTATCCAAATACACATGATCTGCAGAGAGCCAGTAGCAAACAATAAATGCTGAAATCCACCAAATTGAAATCCTGATCACATCTACCCATCCCAATCTACAAAATAGATTTTGCTGCCCTGCTGCTGAATATAGGAAAACAGTGGCAAAATCTTTGGCTTAGAATGAACTGATTTTCAGGATAAGGGCTAGCAAGTAGTCATCAACAGGGGTTAAAGGCAGTTTAAAAAAATAATTATATCCAGTACTTTCCTAGACTTTCTAAAGTTCACTTTACCTAGCAGAAATATTTCTACTCTTCCACCTGCCACAGATAGGGCTGAGAATAACGATCAGTGCTGGAGATACTATGCAGAGAGCACAAAGTCTCAAGTACAAAAGTAAAAGACATGAGATTTACATTTTTTAAAAAGTTTTTCTCCCCACAGAATTCTGGCAAATTTTCCTATAAACCAAATGAATATGAACTGCTAATTCTGGCAGCATTCAGCACAAACACTTCTGCTCAAGAATAAACTGTTGAAAAATATTGTGCACTTTGTTGTAAGAAGTCCCAAGTGGCTGACTATACTTTTACAACAGGCTGTTATTCTTTTCTAAGCAATAATAACTTGCATTTATACACCACCTTTAATGCAGTAAAATGTCCCAAGGCACTACACACAAGAGCATTATCAAACAAAATTTGAAACTGACCCAGTTAAGATGAGAGCAATGATGACCAAAAGTTTGGACAGAGAGGTAGGTTTTAAAGAGTGCCTTAAAAGGAAAAATGAGAGAAAGCGAGATAGAGAGATTTAGGAAGAGAATTCCAGAGTTTAGGGCTTTTGCATTTGAAGGCACAGCTGCCAGTGGTGGAGCAATTAAAATGAAGGATGCTCAAGAGGCCAGGATTGGAGCAGCAAAATATATCTCAGGAGATTACAGAGGTAGGGCGGGGCAAGGCCATGGAGGGGTTTGAAAACAACGGGGAGCACTTTAAAATGGAGGTGTTGTTTAACCAAGACCACCGGAGTGATGGGTGATCAGGAACTGGTGGAAGGCATGAAATGGACATCAGAGGTTTAGAAAACCTCAAGTTACCTAGGTTACAATGTGGAAGACTGGTCTGGAGTACATCGGAATAGTCAAGTCGAGAGGTAATGAATGCATAGTTGAGGGTTTCAGCAAATGAGCTGAGACAGGAGCACAGTCAGGCAGTATTACAGCACTATATAAATCACATGATGAAATCAGCAATAATAATCCCACAGAGAGGGAAAGCTAGGATTAGGATTAGTCACTCATTTGATGAAAGCAAATTTACTATACAGAAGACATTCAAATCCCTTTTAGGTGAAATTATCCACAAATATGCATTTGAGGTAACACCAAAAACCACACCTGGAGGAACTGAATTTCTTTTATAAACCTAGATTTATGGTTTGTGGAAAGAAATAACCCATAGCGTTGCTTTAAAAAACAGAAGTACAGCATTAAAATTTTGCACACCAATTTCTAGGTCCCGATCAACACGTTTTACTTTGGCAAAAACAAATACTGGTGAATGCTGGAAAGCTGAAATAAAAACAGAAACGCTGAAAATACTCAAGCAGGTCTGGCAGCATCTGTGAAGAGAGAAACAGCGATAAGGTTTCAGATCTACAATCTTTCATCAGAATAGAACATTTTACTTTGGGTCAGGGTTAGACGGACTGAAACAATTATCTGTGGGTGCTTTATACACGTGTGGTGTGATTATCTTGAGGGATTGCTTTGCAACACATGTAACCATCACCCTCCTGAGCAATGATACTCAAGTTAGGTAAGTGAACCGTTAGAAAACAAACCAACACAGAAACAGGATTGTGAAGTAAAAAGGACCAGATTTTCAGTTGTATCTTTCATGCCATTTTTAATTATGGGTTTTACTTTACACATTTCAAAAGGTAATGGAAAATTGCTGTAATTAAAAAAATGCTTAAAAGTTAATGAATCAAAGGATATTTTGTTTTGGAAACAAAAAACAATGGTACAGAACATCAAATTCAGCTAAAATATGGAAAGGTTTTTAATTATCAAATTGATGTACGTGTTTATTTAACAAATAAATGGGCCACCTATGTTCTATGGACATTCATTCAAAAAGGCAAAACACAGATAGACATGGCTCGTGTAAGGAGATTGCGAAGTGATCTGAAGCGTAAATACAATTTCAATAAAGTGTATTGAAAACAGAAAGTACTGGAAAATCTAAGCAGGTCCTGCAACATCAGGAGAGGGAAACAGAGTTAATGGTTATTCTTCAAAACTAAATAGAGGTAGAAGTGTGATGCATTTATGCTGTTGAAAAAGAGGAGGGGGTCAGGTAGAACAAAAGGAGTGGTCAGTGATTGGTTATAGGCCAATGAAGATTAAATACCAAAGATATCATGGAACAAAAGACAAACAGAATGTTAATGGTTGTAGCAAAGAAACAAAACATGGGTCAAAAGGTGTTGTTAATAGCAGAATACAGGCTGGCTCAGTCAGATAACAAAAATAAGAAACAGACTGGCAATTGGGAAAACAAAATTCTAAATGGAGGACAGCGTTCATAGTCTGACGTTGTTAAGCTCAATGCTGAGTGCAGAAGGTTGTCAGGTGTCTAAATCATGATGTGGAGATGCCGGTGTTGGACTGGGGTAAACACAGTAAGAAGTCTGACAACACCAGGTTAAAGTCCAACAGGTTTATTTGGTAGCAAAAGCCACGAGCTTTCGGAACAGGCTGTCCCTTCGTCAGGTGGGTGGGGGTTCTGATTACAAACAAGGCACAAAGACACAAACTCAATTTACATGAATAATGATTGGAATGTGAGCCTTTACAGCTAATCAAGTCTTAAAGGTACAGACAATGAGAGTGGAGGGAGCATTAAGCACAGGTTAAAGAGATGTGTATTGTCTCCAGACAGGACAGCTAGTGAGATTTTGCACATCCAGGCAGGTTGTGGGGGTTACAGATAGTGTGACATGAACCCAATGTCCCGGTTGAGGCCGTCCTCATGCGAGCGGAACCTGGCTATCAGTCTCTGCTCAGCGACTCTGCGCTGCCGTGTGTCGAAGGTCACCTTGGAGAACGCTTACCCGGAGATCAGAGGCTGAATGCCCGTGACCGCTGAAGTGCTCCCCAACAGGAAGAGAACACTCCTGCCTGGTGATTGTCGAGCGGTGTTCATTCATCCGTTGTTGTAGCGTCTGCATGGTTTCCCCAATGTACCATGCCTCGGGACATCCTTTCCTGCAGCGTAACAGGTAGACAACGTTGGCCAAGTTGCAAGAGTATGTACCGTGTACCTGGTGGATGGTGTTTTCACGTGAGATTATGGCATCCGTGTCGTTGATCCGGCACATCTTGCAGAGGTTGCTGTGGCAGGGTTGTGTGGTGCCGTGGTCACTGTTCTCCTGAAGGCTGGGTAGTTTGCTGCGGACAATGGTCTGTTTGAAAGCAAGTGGGGGTGTGGGGATGGCCTTGGCGAGATGTTCGTCTTCATCAATAACATGTTGAAGGCTCCGGAGGAGATGTCGTAGTTTCTCCGCTCCGGGGAAGTACTGGACGACGAAGGGTACTCTATCCACCGTGTCCCGTGTTGGTCTTCTGAGGAGGTCGGTGCTGTTTTTCGCTGTGGCACGTCAGAACTGTCGATCGATGAGTCGAGCGCCATATCCTGTTCTTATGAGGGCATCTTTCAGCGTCTGGAGGTGTCTGTTGCGATCCTCCTCATCTGAGCAGATCCTGTGTATACGGAGAGCTTGTCTGTAGGGGATGGCTTCTTTAACGTGTTTAGGGTGGAAGCTGGAGAAGTGGAGTATCGTGAGGTTATCCGTGGGCTTGCGATACAGCGAGGTGCTGAGGTGACCGTCCTTAATGGAGATGCGTGTGTCCAAGAATGCAACCGATTCTGGAGAGTAGTCCATGGTGAGTCTGATGGTGGGATGGAACTTGTTGATGTCATCATAGAGTTGTTTCAGTGATTGTTCACCATGAGTCCAAAGGAAGAAAATGTCATCGATGTATCTAGTGTATAGCATCGGTTGAAGATCCTGTGCGGTGAAGAAGTCTTGTTCGAACCTGTGCATGAAGATGTTGGCATATTGAGGTGCGAATTTGGTCCCCATGGCTGTTCCGTGAGTCTGGATGAAGAACTGGTTGTTGAAGGTGAAGACATTGTGGTCCAGGATGAAGCGGATGAGTTGTATAATTGCATCTGGAAACTGGCAGTTGTCAGCGTTGAGTACTGAGGCAGTTGCAGCAATGCCATCATCATGGGGGATGCTGGTGTAGAGTGCCGAGACATCTATTGTGACGAGGAGTGCTCCTGGTTCAACTGCTCCATGTGTGCTGAGTTTCTGTAGGAAGTCTGTAGTGTCGCAACAAAAGCTGGGGGTTCCTTGTACAATGGGTTTCAGGATGCCCTCGACATAGCCGAAGAGGTTCTCGCACAGGGTCCCATTGCCCGATATGATGGGACGGCCGGGTGCGTTTGCCTTGTGTATCTTCGGGAGGCAGTAGACATCTCCAACGCGGGAAGTACGTGGGATGAGAGCACAGAGGGTGTTCTGAAGGTCCGGGATCAAATGTCTTGATCAGAGTGCTGAGTTGATAGGCGTGTTCTTTGGTCGGATCTGCGAGTAACTGTCTGTAGTGTTCCTCGTTGTTCAGTTGTCGGTATACTTCTTTGCAGTAATCCGTTCTGTTCAGTATGATGATGGCCCCTCCTTTGTCTGCTCGTTTGATGACAATGTTGCGGTTGGTCTTGAGAGCGCGGATGGCGTTGCGTTGTGCTTGGGTGATGTTTGGGGCTGTCTTGTGAGTGCGGCTGATGAATTTGGTGTTGACACACCTCCTGATGGCTTGGGCATACATGTCAAGTCGAGGGCAGCGGCCTTCTGGAGGAATCCAATTCAACTCTTTCCTCTTTGGATGCACTGCGGATCTCTCTGTCGGCTGTCTCATTGTGTTTGCTGTTGGCCTCTTGGGGTTTGTGGAAGAACTCCCGCAGCCTCATTCGCCTGATGAATTCCTCTGTGTCTGCTGCGAGGTGTCTAAATCAGAAGAGGAGGTCCTGATCTTTTGGTACTTGCCATTTCAATTCATCATCTGCTACATACAATGTTCAAATGAAATCCAACACAAGCTAGAACAACAGCACCTAATCTTCCAATTAGGCACTTTCAGTCTGGTCTCAGTGGGGGTGATTTTCCCAAAACAAATCAAGTGTCCAACAAGCCGGAAAACAGGTGGTTTTCCCGCCCATTTTTTGAGTGAGCTGAGTCTCAGTTATTTACAGCACTCTGTACAATACAGAGGCTGTCATTCACGCCAGTGCGAGGGGGGCAGGGTTGGAGCCTGAACCCGCAGGAGAGGCCGGCAGCAGAGTGTGTTCAGGGGGCCATTGGGCATGTGCAATCCCCCCCCACTGACACCCACCGCCCCCCACCCGATGGCTGGCCCTCCTGATGGCCAGCCCCACCACTAGCCCCCACTCCCCGATGCAATGTGCCCTCCTTCCTTCCCCTCTAACCTCATCCCATATGGCTCCAGCTCCACCAGGCCCTGCCACCTGTGAGGCCCTACCATGTTAGACTCCACCCCCTTGGCACTGTCCGATGCCTGATGGGTAGTGCCTGGATGCCAGGCTGGCACTGCCAGAGTCCCAGGCTGACCCTGCCCAAGGGCTCTGCTTCTCCCTGCCCCGGAGGGGGCAGAGCCCTTGGGCAGTGGAGCCTCAACGGCCTCCGCTCCCATCAGCAAGGCCATCATTTCTGCTCCCTGTTGCTGAGAACCAATTGTCATCCCTGCTGGTGGGAACCTTCACCAGTGAGATCGGAGAGCCAAGTGAGCCCGAACAATACCATCCAGAGCTCGCTAAAGAGATTTAATTTAAGGTATGAATACTTAAATCAGCCTTGCACCATTCCACGGTGTGAGGGCGATTACGCAGGAAAAAAATGGCCTGGGAGATTCATGACCTGCTGGCCACCTGGCAGAAATTTGAGTTTTTGACTCTCACTTATATTTCCTGCCCCATTACACTACTCAACCAGTGTAGCAGCGCAGGAAATTCTCACCCAACATTGAATTCAACAACTTCAGACCACGAACTCTGTCCTCCATTTTGACTGTTTTTTTTGCAAAGTGCCAGTCTGTATCTTGTTTTTGCTTTCAGACTGACCTGGCCTTTATTCTGCTATTAACACCTTCTCTGTACCTATATACTATTTCTTTTGTTCTGTGACATATTTGGTATTTGATGTCCCCTGCCTTCTAACCTATCCCTGACTCACCCTTTTATTCCACCTGCCCCTTCCCATTTTTGTTTTGTTTTTATTCCAATTCAATCAAATCAAGTCCAATTCAGAGTCTCAACAAGTTGAGACATTCCCGATCCAAGCTGACAAGACAGGGCTCTCACCTCCTGTCTTGGGCTTGATCTACATGATCCAAGCTGATTGGAGTAAGCATTGCACCTCCTCCAAGGCTTGATCTCATTTGCATCTTAGCCAAAAGGCCGAGATGCCGCTTTTAAAAATTGCTTCAAATGAAGCTAAAATGTAACCTAATGACTTCAACCAAGCACAGCATGTCGATACTACACTTGATCTTAGCCAAAAGGCCGAGAAGCAATTTTTCCTTCCCTTTTTTTTCAATAGCTTTTACAGTTTTACCTCTCTTTAGTTCCACGAAGTAACATTAGACTCGAAATATTAACTCTTTCAGACTAGCTGAGTTCTTTTCAGCACTGTTTTCATTTTAGATCTCCTACCTCTGCAGTATTTTGCAGTATTATCCAATAAAATGTAACTAGTTGTTCTGTAGTTGAACCAACCCATTAGAAATTGGTGTTTTCAATTACAAGAAGAAAACAGAAAAAACAAAGCTGAGCCATATAATGCAGTGTGCAGGCAAAACTTGGATCAAAATCTTTACGTTGTCCTTTAACAACCCACTTCAATATTGCATTTAAGTACGAGCATGCCTCAGGTGCTTACACAAATCTGCATTACTATCAGCCTGGCTCAGTGGTAGCACTCTCACCTCCAAGTCAGAGGTTGTGGGTTCAAGTTTCATGCTTCAATCTTTGCTGACAGTACAGTAATAAAGCCTGCCTGACAACATTTTGAACACGTGAAGGAAGAATGGATTGTGAAATTCCCTATATTATAACTGATTTAGAAAGCTAATAGACAGTTTAAACAGCTGATAGGATTTGTTGATTATGGGGCTGCTTCATGCTATCTATTGCATGCTGCTTCTTTCTTTCAATATTCAGAGTTCCAAACTGTTTCTAATTAGTTGTTCCAGCCATTAAAGTAAAGTTTATTAGTCACAAGTAAGGCTTACATTAACACTGCAATGAAGTTACTCTGAAATACCCCTAGCTGCCACACTCCAGCGCTGTTCAGGTCAATGCACCTAACCAGCATGTCTTTCAGATTGTGGGAGGAAACCGGAGCAGACACAGGGAGGACATGCAAACTCCACACGGACAGTGACCCAAGCCAGGAATCGAACCTGGGTCCCTGGTGCTGTGGGGCAGCAGTGCTAACCACAGTACCATCGTGCCGCCCATTTAAAAAGTCACGTCCTAATACTATCTTCTTTCGACTCGAATGAAGCACATTGGAATACTTCTGAACAGTATCTATCCGAATGGTGGCACGGTGGCACAGTGATTAGCACTGCTGTCTCACAGCATCAGGGACCCAGGTTCGATTCCCGGCTTGGGTCCGTGCAGGGTCTGCACGTTCTCCCGTGTCTACGTGGGTTTCCTCCGGGTGCTCCAGTTTCCTCCTACAGTCTGAAAGACGTGCTGGTTAGGTGCATTGGCCATGCTAAATTCTCCCTCAGTGTACCCAAACAGGCACCGGAGTATGGTGACTAAGGGATTTTCACAGTTACTTCATTGCAATGTACTTGTGACACTAATAAATAAACTTTAAACTGTAGAAGCATAAACTACGGAGAAAGAAGAAATTCGGGTTTCAGAAAGACACAGCTATTTACACAAACCACATTTGCTGAATTAAAACGGCAACCATGACATGACAGAAGAAATTGGGTTTCAGAAAGACACAACCACTTGTACGCACCACATTCACCAAGTTGAAAATGGCAAACATAATATGACACCCAAAATAACCATCACGTTAAACAAGCTGCAAAATGCACTGAACTGCATACTGATGGGCATTAATATTAGTGCTGCAGGTTCAGAAAGTCTCAAAACAAAATTGAGAGAAGACACCAAAAATTTGACTCAACATCAGCATCGTCCTTCCGATCATCAGCAGTGATGCAATAAATCAACTACTGCAGTGTGCTGTAGATACAATGGTGGGCCATTCAGGAAATTGTGGTGTCAGTTGCATCCCAACTGCACTTATTCTGACAGCTCGAGTCATAACTATAATCATAAACCTATCCAAAATGCTGCAAGACAGTGACAAATATCCAATACATTCATATAAGCCTCCTACACAGTTTATAAATCTGAACTCTACAACACAATGCTGCTCCTTCTATATTAATTAAAAATAGAATTAATTCTATGCTACACCAATTTGAACTTTCTCTCAAAACAGTTTTTATTTCGGAATCTTAGTTTAACAGATTATGTACCCATATATATATATATATATATATATAAAAATAAATACACACACACACAGATAAATTACATATACTCACTAATCGGTGCAGACTCAATGGGCCTTATAGCCTCCTTCTGCATTGTAGGATTCTATGATTCTATAATTCTGATCAATTAGGCCAGAGATGGCATTAGGGTCAAGCTGCCAACACAACTGCAAGGGGCCTGTAAAACAGTCAGAAGCTCTGAGCAGACCCAATCAAAGGATGCCTTACAATGGGTGAAGTACTGACCAGCACAGTATGCAGAGACTGGCCCAGCTCCTGTTTTCTCTCAGAGTATAGATGCTGTGATTTAGGATGGATGCACCAGCACTTCCAGAAATTGGTGCTTAGGACAGGGAGATCATACTAATTCAATCCTGTTAACTCATTCTGAAACCAGATAGGGAAGTAGGAGATCAGATACGAATTGTTTACTTAAATTTAGATTTATTTACAGCATGAAACATTACAAGCATCTGCCTCCTCCCTAATCAACTGATAAAGACTATAGCCCCTAAACTCCTGAAGAAAATTATTTGTGATGTGGAGATGCCGGGGTTGGACTGGGGTAAACACAGTAAGAAGTTTAACACCACCAGGTTAAAGTCCAATAGGTTTATTTGGTAGCAAATTTTTTTTTTATTTGCTACCTTTTCTTTTGCTTTATTTTGCTCCCAAATAAACCTGTTGGACTTTAACCTGGTGTTGTTAAACTTCTTACTGAAAATTATTTGCACAGACTGCCCATGCCAAGACAGTTGTTAATTTGCAGTTTGATTATTCAGTTAAGACATTCTAAGGCATCTCGTCGATCACCGCATGATTTCTTTGCAAATTCCTTTGCTGAAAGAACTTTCAGCTGCAGTCTCCACAACGTTCAGAATTTTGCACCTGTCTCTAAACTCGTCATTGGCAACACCTGCGGTGTTATCTGTCTTTTTCTTCCATCATACTTGTGAGCCAATGGAGTCTTCTTAACTTTACCAGATTTTCCATGTTTTCCTCCCACTCTGCTATTGTTATAACCATTCACACATCCTCTCGGCCTCTGGCCCATCTCACGTTTCTCCAATTTCTCTCATTGTTGCCTCCTTTTGTCTTACTTCATTATCACTTCTGTCATTTGGTCATCTCTTACTCCACTTATCAAGCAGGTATCACTGGGCACATGCATAATTAATGCTAAAAATCCTACTGGTACTATTGACATAGAATTTATGGTGGAAAGATGACAGAAGTGTATATGTTAAGCAGCCCATACATTTGGCATTCAGGAGTGTATACATATGCCAAATGTTGATTATATGATAGCATAATCTAGGGCAAGATTTTCCTTCAGGGCATGGGCAACTAGAGAAGTCAAAACCATTTCCAGCTCCCAAAACTGTCCCCACAGGGAAGCAGTTGTTGGCCACATTTTTAACTGGCACGAAGATAGGTTTGGCAACCAATTGGTGACTGTGGGACAGGACTCAAGTGCAGACCCAGTTTAAAGTGACAGCAGCAGTCATTACTGTGACTGTTGTTCACCTCTAGCTTTCACAAAATCTTCAAATACTAGATTTTTTTAAAAATCATTCACAGGATGTGGGTGTCACTGGCTGAACCAGCATTTATTGCCCATCTTTAACTGCCCTCGATTTCAGGAGGTAATTTGAGAGTCAACTGTGAATCTGGAGTCACATATAGACCAGACCAGGGAAGGATGGCAGATTTCCTTCCATAGAGGACATTAGTGAAGCAGATGGGTTTTTAAGACAATCGACAATGGTTTCATGGTCATCATTAGACTTTTAATTCCAAATTTTTACTGAGTTCAAATTTCACCACCCTGCATGGTGGGATTTAAATCCGGATCCCTAGAGCTTGCCCTGGGTCTTTGGATTACTAGTTTAGTGACAATGCAACTATACCACCGCCTCCCTTATCTCAATTAAGAGACAGAGGCTCAGAATTCAGGGCAGGGCAGCCCCTCAATTGTATGTGGACTTCTGAGGCCAGAAGAGAAAAGGAGGAGGTCCTCTTTCTTGGAGGGTGGCAGGAGGAGGCCACCCACCTAGAATACTGAGGCCTGGATAAAACTATTGGAAATATTCAGCAAAAAAAAGTATGATGTACAGAATTGGATCCAGTGTCAGAAGAGATTTAGATGCACTCTGGCAGGATGAGCATTACCCCAACCCACAGGACCCTCCAGCAGAGAGATTAGCTGAGAAGCCTGATGTCGTATGCTGCCCCTGAACATGGGAGGAGGATTTGCCCAAGGCATTCACTGACCCCCTCAACAAGGCTCAGAGCCAGAGTTCCTACCAACATGGAAACATGCTGGCATTGGTAAGAGGCCTGTGGTGACTAATCTCGCTCCTATCCTTCCAGAAGAAAAAGGCTCATAATGCCTGTGAGGGCGCTCAGGCTGATAGAGGGAGGAGGGAGCCATGAACATTGCCAGGGTTGTGGATGAAAATCAAGTTGGATATGCCAATATAAGCACCTGTGAGGAGATGGTGATTAGAGAGTGGAATGCATTCATTGAGGGGATGCACATCACTTCACCCTGTCCAGCAGCAATGGAAAGCCTAGTTCTCATGAGACTTTTCTGTGTCACCCTGAGGTGCGCAAACATTGAGGCAATGAGACCAGCTTCCTCACAATCACCAGGCGAGGCACAACAACATTAGAACTTGGAAGAGGTCACCATCACACCCTACAAACGCACCCTCAAATCAGCACATATGTAGTCATCCTGATTGGTCCTCACCTATGGTTAAGTAAAGTGGCACTGGGCGAGGAGCAAGGCATTACAAGTAGTGTCAGAGACAGAGGCAGCTGTGGACAATACCCATAGGGGGTGGGCGGGGGGGGACAAAGGACAGGCAGCTCAGCTCAGCTGGGCACTACAGTAGGGCCACAGGAGATCGGAAAGGAAACTCTAATTAGACAGCAGTAACAAATGTGCTCCTACTTGTCAGAGTTTCTGAAGATAGTGCACGATAATGGGCTCTAAGTGGAGGAACCTGTCCAGCTCATGTGCACCGCCATGTCTCAGGGCTTTGAACTCAAACTCCCCCATGGAGAGAGAGTAGCTAATGGCATGGAGAACCATAAGCGGCAATGCTGAATGCATGCAGGAACTGCAAACTGACATCCACAGCGTGCTTTCCACACTAGCCATGACATCTCAATGATTGTAATGATGCCGGATGTCTGGAAGAAGCACCTATTGCTCCCCAGCTGATGCTACACTCCATCTGCAGCACCAGCTGAAGACTGAGAAGGGTGCGGGTACCATTATTTACAGGGCACCGACATCATCATTGGCCTCTTTGGCCCCTCTTACGAAGGGAGCATCTGCACAGCAGGGTCCAGTGATAGAAACATCCTCAGCAACGATGCAGGTGCAGCAGCTTCTGGCAATGCTCCCATGGACACTATCACAAAAAGAACAACCACCACATGCATCTCAGCCAAGGACAGCAGCAAGTAAGGCTACTTTCACCTCCACAAAGGCCACAAGGGAAACATGGTGTTGAAAGGACAAGTACAGATGCCAGTGTGTTCAGCAAAGCATTAAGTGGATAACCGGGGTGCTTTCTACCTGTAACTATGCAGTTTTCATTTTTGAACATAGTATAAATGTTGACACTTGAAGCCAAATACGCAAGCCTCTTTTTCTTAATTGCAGACAAGCAACGTGATGATGGAGATCAATGGGATACATCAACAGTGATAGTGGAATATCTGGCAGATGCACACTCTTCACAAACTGTACGCTGTGTTTGTGAGATGCATTTGTCTGGGAGTAAATGTACTGTCCAGCCCTAGTAATGAAAGCAGCAATGATCTGTGAGATGCAATGGTGTGCCGCCATTTGCTAGATGCCACCAAGGTTCACAGCTAATCCTTGAAGCCTGAAGCAAAGTTGTTCAAGGTCACAGTGGATTTGACAGCTGCTGGCAGGGCATGCGAGCAGTGCTCAGAGGTGTATGGTTTTGGCAAATTGGGCACAGATTTCTGTGGCTAGCTGCCTGCTGAGATGCAGTCTCAACCAGCATTGACTCTTGGTCTAGCTCTTTTTTTGCCAGTTGATCCAATGTTGAGAGTATGGTCTCCATCCCATTCCTGCTCCATCTCCCTCTTCTCTTCATTCCTGGAGCCCAGTGCTCTGTCCTCCATCGCCCAAAATCTAAGAAGCATGTACTCATCACTAATTGCAGCCTTTGTTGTGCTCAGGTGGATGGAGCTATTACAAGGGGGCATAACTATAGGGTTCGTGGTGGGAGATACAGGAAGGATATCAGAGGTAGGTTCTTTACGCAGAGAGTGGTTGGGGTGTGGAATGGACTGCCTGCAGTGATAGTGGAGTCAGACACTTTAGGAACATTTAAGCGGTTATTGGATAGGCACATGGAGCACACCAGGATGATAGGGAGTGGGATAGCTTGATCTTGGTTTCAGATAAAGCTCGGCACAACATCGTGGGCCGAAGGGCCTGTTCTGTGCTGTACTGTTCTATGTTCTATGTTGGTGACCTGCTAATTGTGTTTAGTAGCCTCCCCCTCTTATGGGCCTGCAATTCCAGCAGGGTGACAAGCCCCTAGGTTGCCTGAAAACTTACTTCCCACTCTCTTCACAACCTGCGTTTACCTAATTACATCTGTGGGCCAATGGTCAAATCCCCTTCTGTGCCATTCACCCTTTCATGGGACCCACATAATTCCTTAATGTGATCATTACTGGCTTTCTGCAGTGTTCACATTCATTCAGCTGATCTGCCCCAGAGAGCATGTGCAGCCCATGCACCCCTGTCAAAATCACAACATGTCCCTTAATGAGCTTCTTAATGAATCTGACAGGATCTCGAGGCTGCAGTGAAACTGGCATGCTGACCACACTGGAATTTTCATCCCCCACCCGTTTCAGTTTCCACCCCTGGGGGAACCTGAAAATTCAGCCCCCAGGAGCCCTTTGTGATCTAAACTGTTTATTATGTCTTTCACGCATCCTCTCACATGTGTTTATCCAGCAAAGTTGAACTGATTATTAAAATGGCAACTAGGATAAGCACCATAGTTAGGGGAGGCAATGGCCTAGTGGTATTATCACTAGTATATTAATTCAGAAACTCAGCTAATGTTTCAGATGGTGGATGGTGGAATTTGAATTCAATTTTAAAAATCTGGAATTAATGAATCTACTGATGACCACGAAACCATTGTCAATCATCGGAAAAACCCATCCAGTTCACTAATGTCCTTTAGAGAAAGAAATCTGCTGACCTTACTGGTTTGACCTACTTGTGACTCCAGAGCCACTGCAATGTGGATGACTCTCAAATGCCCTCTGAACATGGGCAACTAGGGATCCGGCAATAAACGCTGGCAAGCCAGTGAGGTCATGTCCCACGAATTAATTTTAAAAAGTTACCTTTGGTATTTTAACAATACAGTTTTCCCAACAGTTGGACTGAATTTAGGAGACGATTTGCAGGCTCATTACACATCCAGTTCAGAATTTTAAAAAAAACTCATATTAGGTTATTTAGATTCACAAAATATTAAATGCCGATCTTCACTGCATCATCACTGACATTAACTAAAGCTAATTTGCTGCAATGGGCAACTGGTTCCTTCTAGACTGAAATAGGAAATTAAACAGTTTTCCTTTGTTAGTTAGTCATACTTCTGACAGGACTCAGTGATCACACTATACATAAGAAGCAGAATAGGGCTCTGCAGTGATGCCCTCCATGTTGAACTGCCCATGAATATTTATTTATCCACATACTCAGTGTGCATTGGCCCTTGGAACTTGGATTAAGCATGTGAATCTCGGAGACAGTAGGGGTAAATATAAATACAATATTTTTATCTGATTACTTTATCTACATACATATGGAATAGGGGAACAGTGGGAATTTAAAATTTATAATGCAGTGAATTTTTTTCACTACAAACTTTACTGGAATAAGATGTGAGGCAAGATAATGAGATACATTGTGCAATATTAGAATTCAATCAAAATATATTAATCAAAAAATCAGTTCAATCCAAACATTAATAACGAATGCTCCTTTAATCAGTATGATACCAAAAACATTGAGTGATCAAGTTATGGGCGGCACGGTGGTTAGCACTGCTGCCACACAGTCATGATGTGGAGATGCCAGCGTTGGACTGGGGTAAACACAGTAAGAAGTTTAACAACACCAGGTTAAAGTCCAACAGGTTTATTTGGTAGCAAAAGCCACACAAGCTTTCGAAGCTCTAAGCCCCTTCTTCAGGTGAGTGGGAATTCTGTTCACAGAGTTTATAAAGACACAGACTCAATTTACATGAATAATGGTTGGAATGCGAATACTTACAACTAATCAAGTCTTTAAGAAACAAAACAATGGGAGTGGAGAGAGCATCAAGACAGGCTAAAAAGATGTGTATTGTCTCCAGACAAGACAGCCAGTGAAACTCTGCAGGTCCACGCAACTGTGGGCGTTACAAATAGTGTGACATGAACCCAATATCCCGGTTGAGGCCGTCCGCGTGTGTGCGGAACTTGGCTATCAGTTTCTGCTCAGCGACTCTGCGCTGTCGTGTGTCACGAAGGCCGCCTTGGAGAACGCTTACCCGAATATCAGAGGCCGAATGCCCGTGACCGCTGAAGTGCTCCCCAACAGGAAGAGAACAGTCTTGCCTGGTGATTGTCGAGCGGTGTTCATTCATCCGTTGTCGCAGCGTCTGCATAGTTTCCCCAATGTACCATGCCTCGGGACATCCTTTCTTGCAGCGTATCAGGTAGACAACGTTGGCTGAGTTGCAAGAGTATGTACCGTGTACCTGGTGGATGGTGTTCTCACGTGAGATGATGGCATCTGTGTCGATGATCCGGCACGTCTTGCAGAGGTTGCTGTGGCAGGGTTGTGTGGTGTCTTGGTCACTGTTCTCCTGAAGGCTGGGTAGTTTGCTGCGGACAATGGTCTGTTTGAGGTTGTGCGGTTGTTTGAAGGCAAGAAGTGGGGGTGTGGGGATGGCCTTGGCGAGATGTTCGTCTTCATCAATGACATGTTGAAGGCTCCGGAGGAGATGCCGTAGCTTCTCCGCTCTGGGGAAGTACTGGACAACGAAGGGTACTCTGTCCACTGTGTCCCGTGTTTGTCTTCTGAGGAGGTCGGTGCGGTTTTTCGCTGTGGCGCGTTGGAACTGTTGATCAATGAGTCTAGCGCCATATCCTGTTCTTATGAGGGCACCTTTCAGCGTCTGGAGGTGTCTGTTGCGATCCTCCTCATCCGAGCAGATCCTGTGTATACGGAGGGCTTGTCCGTAGGGGATGGCTTCTTTAACGTGTTTAGGGTGGAAGCTGGAGAAGTGGAGTATCGTGAGGTTATCCGTGGGCTTGCGGTACAGTGAGGTGCTGAGGTGACCGTCCTTAATGGAGATGCGCGTGTCCAAGAATGCAACCGATTCCGGAGAGTAGTCTATGGTGAGCCTGATGGTGGGATGGAACTTGTTGATGTCATCATAGAGTTGTTTCAGTGATTGTTCACCATGAGTCCAAAGGAAGAAAATGTCATCGATGTATCTAGTGTATAGCATCGGTTGAAGGTCCCGTGCGGTGAAGAAGTCTTGTTCGAACCTGTGCATGAAGATGTTGGCATATTGAGGTGCAAATTTGGTCCCCATGGCTGTTCCGTGTGTCTGGATGAAGAACTGGTTGTTGAAGGTGAAGATATTGTGGTCCAGGATGAAGCGGATGAGATGTAAAGTTGCATCTGGAAACTGGCAGTTGTTGGCGCTGAGCACTGAGGCCGTTGCAGCAATGCCATCGTCATGGGGGATGCTGGTGTAGAGTGCCGAGACATCCATTGTGACGAGGAGCGCTCCTGGTTCAACTGCTCCATGTGTGCCGAGTTTCTGTAGGAAGTCCGTCGTGTCGCGACAAAAGCTGGGGGTTCTTTGTACAATGGGTTTCAGGATGCCCTCGACATAGCCGGAGAGGTTCTCGCACAGGGTCCCATTGCCCGATACGATGGGACGGCCGGGTGTGTTTGCCTTGTGTATCTTCGGGAGGCAGTAGACATCTCCAACGCGGGGAGTACGTGGGATGAGAGCACGGAGGGTGTTCTGAAGGTCCGGATCAAAGGTCTTGATCAGAGTGTTGAGTTGACGGGTGTGTTCTTTGGTCGGATCTGCAGGTAACTGTCTGTAGTGTTCCTCGTTGTTGAGTTGTCGGTACACTTCTTTGCAGTAATCTGTTCTGTTCAGTATGACGAACATACTGCCACACAGTGCCAGGGACCCGGGTTCAAACCTGGCCTTGGGTGACCGTCTCAGTGTGCAAACTCCATTCTCCCCATGTCAGCGTGGATTTCCTCTGGGCGCTCCCGATTTCCTCCCATAGTCCAAAGGCGTGCAGGTTAGGTTGATTGGCCATGCTAACTTGCCCCTTAAGTGTCCCTAGAGGTGTAGGTTAGGGGGATTAGCAGGGTAAATACGTGGGGTTACGTGGACAGGATCTGGGTGGGACACTCTATTGGAGAGCTGATGCAGGCTCGATGGGCCAAATGGCCTGTTTCTGCACTGTAGGGGCTCTATGATTTCTATGATCACATAACATAATTGATCATAAAGAAAATTTGACAAAATATTAAATGCCAGTAAGCAATCACCATTGCATCATCACATAATACATTGCCTTTACTGCTACAATACATGTCAGAGTCAAATTTCTCTGGCAGCTGACCACCATCTTGTAAAATGGAAATTTCTAAAATAAAAACTGATTCTACAGTAGATGCCCTAGATAATATTCAAGATTATAATATTGTCTCAAGGTTTAGAGCTTTATAATCCATCTTTTCATTATTTTTGAAAATTAAACAGATATCATGGAGTAGTTTCAAAGAAAATAACTAATTTCTGAGTAAGACAAAAGTCAAATAAATAATAGCTCCATGAATCCATTTAAAACGTTTTGGTACGTTTGCCAATGGAAAGAAATACTATTCTTCCCACTTCATTTGCACAGAACAGACAGCAAGTGTGGTACCACCAAAAACAGTCTGAGTATGATTGGAATTAAATAAGCTATCACACTAACCCCACCCACACATCGTGAAGGTAACCTAAACTAATGTCTATCAGCTCAATTTTGTTGTGCGGTATAGATAGGCTTATTCAATGACACTTCATCAAGTTGAAATGGCAGTAAAATTGGATGCCCTGATAGATGCACATTAAATAATGGTTTTCTAAAAAAATGTTAGACTATATTGGTTTGCATCTGGTTAGACAGTGCATTTTTGTCATTATTATCGTATGCATACCCTGGCATTAAGCCAAAATAAATCAACAAACCTATTTTTACGAATGTTTTATTACCATGTTTACTCCCCCATTTTGCCATGTTCAAACATCAAAATATCTATCACCATTCCCACGAACTCTTTTTATCATTTATCTTCTCCCATGTTCTTCAGTGGCATATTTGCTAAAATGTCATATTTGTTGTCCTTAACTAGTCTCTGACCCCAGAAACTCTTCATGTTCAGTAATTTAAATCTGCATCTAACCCAATCACCTACGAGGCCCGCTTTTCCTCACTCACCACACCTTACACAAGCTACCACCCACACCTAAGGCCATCCTTTGTCCTTGGCACAATACAAAGCCTTTTTACCTCAGGTCATGCTCATTAATTCCTTACGTATATGATTCTCCTTAACAATATCTTTCACAAGAACCGCTTCCATACACGTCATCCATCTGGATCCCTGCCATGTTTAGAATCAATCTTCCTTCAATGCTGCTCATTCAGACTGAACTGTAGATACCCAACCTGAGTCTTCTTCTGCAACCAGCTCAAAGTCAACATTGTTTGATTTAATGTGCTGAACATCTCCCACATGTCCCAACCTCACTCCTACAACCCAAACAATCACATTGCACTGCTGGACACTTTCAGGGATGAAGAAAGTAGCTCACAGTAATAACTTTGCTAGGTAAATGTGCTATTTAATGTGCATTAAGCCATACAAACCTGGAAGGTTCCAGGTTCAATTTCTGATGAGCTGAGTGAGGAGATCTCAGTTGAATGAACATTTAGGGGCAATACAAATGACATCAACACTCTTGGGTTAGGGAGACAAAGGAGAACAAAAAAAGCTTATATCTCCACTTGTGATCACTATTGAATGACTCTGCTAGAAAGTGCTGACATCTGGTGATGACAGAATCAGGCTTAAACATGATATTCCCTTTGCTCAAGTAACCAGCTGACTTGATGTCAAGGCTCACATATAAAAAGGGACATTTAGGCAAGATATCAGCAGACTGACAGAACTTATGAAAGTGTATCTCAGCATGATTTAACGCTTTAAAATAAATTGTAAAAATCTCAATTACTTCACTCTGGTGAAAAACTACTGTTAGGACAAAATTAACAAAATGAAAGTCTAACTGAATGTAATTGTTCAATTGTGTCAAAAATCAAATTCTTCTTTAAATGTCTGGCTCACATCTTTAAAACCATCACTCTCAGCTGTGTGAAATTATTGATCTCCACATTACATCACCCACAAAATATCACAACCAAAGTAGTCATAACAGATGCAAAATGATGATGGGTACATGGATCGGTTACCATTGGTTAACAACAACACCCTCTTTCTGCTTCATACATAGTCAAAAGAATTGAGAGGGTTGCTCCTATTGGAATTATGACATAGTTAACTGATTATTAGGGGCCACATTGTCACAAATGCATGACTAGTTAATTTACAAATGCAGGGGCACCCAACATGCTGACATTGCCCAGAAAATGCGTGGTCACCATAGATTACTGCTAAGAACCAGGCAGCTATTTCTGACTACTCCAGTGACACACCTTTGCCCTTCTTCTTTCATCTCTTCTCAACATCCTGGACGAAACAGAAGCACAATCTACTGCAGCCTCCCCTCCCCGCAAGCGTGATATGCAGAACATCTCCTTGAATCTCGATTTACCAACTTCCATTTTCACACATGCTGTCCTTATCTTCTATTTCCCTTTTCAAAACTCAGGTTTCATTTCTTTCAGGCTTTTCCATTTTCCTTCTTATATATTTTACTCAAACATCCAAAGCAAAATGTTTATATTGATTCGGATGCCCCTAATGTTCATTTTAGTTCCTGTGGCTATAAATCCCTCCCTAGATTCATCTGGTGTCACTTTTCTCTCATCATCTCAAAAACTGTCTGGAACTTTTTGACATTTGTCAAACAAAATTAAATCCATCAATTCTTAGCTTCCCCTCTATTTATTTCAAATGATCACATCAGCAATGGTTCCACAGTACTTATCGTGTTAAGGTGAATGCAACATTATTTTCTACTATGACTTTGAACAGCCTGTAAATCCGCTTGATAGATCAGCCAAATTCATGGGCTTTTTCCTTATCCTTAATTCAAACTCTTACACTGTAACTCAGTGGTGGTGAATCTGTGGCTTGAGAGCCACATGTGTCCCATCTGGGTTCTGAGTGCAGCCCAGGAGACATTTTATTGACTGTAACCCACGCACAGATTTGCCACAGTATGCTGATTTTCGTCCGTTAAGCTTTTTTCCTACCAGTATGACTGAAGTGATATGCACATAAAGCAAGGGCAAGTGAAGTGAGCTGCATGCTGATTGCACACAACATTAATTGTGAACTCCCTCCCTCTGTGTTCAAAGTGTAAATATTTATTTTGATTTGAAGTGGATGATAATTCTATTAATATATAAATGATTAAGCATTTTTTATAACTCATTATGAAACACTTCAATTTTATTCATGGAATCATAGTTAGTGAACAAGCCCGATTTCAATCTTGCACTCACTGAGATGAAGGCGGGTCACTCATGCAGCCCACTCACTAGCTCAGGTTGCCCATCACTGCCATAACAGCTCCCTGCAGCTCAGCTCTTCTGATCATGGTCTCAGGCACCTCTTATAGAGTACACTACAAATAACCATACATGGGAAACCCTCAGGATGTTTGATATCATAGTCCCAATTCTGCAAGGTGCTGCCAGTGGTGCAGGAAGTGGATCAGAAGCAGCAGGGTGATAAAAAGAAGCCAGGTGTCCAACCTCACACAATCAAGTTGCACATTGTCAGATTTTCCAAAGGGCAATTTGGAGGCAAATCATAATACTGCTATTTGCAACCTCATCTTAATATTTAAATTCTACTAAAACAGCCTTCCTGAAATGTACCATTTTGTCCTCAAGAAATAAGAATTTGTCCACACAGGAAGACCCGAGAACAGGCTTGCCCAAATATATCTTTTTTTTTAAATGGAAGTTTCTGTTCTGATACTGTTTACAGATAATACAAACTTGAAGCATTGTGAACAGTGAGGAGGGTAACATAGGACTACCAAAGAACATAGACAGATCGGTAGAATGGGCAAACAAGAGGCATATGAAATTTAATGCAGAGAAATCATAGAAATCATAGAAACCCTACAGTGCAGAAGGAGGCCATTCGGCCCATCGAGTCTGCACCGACCACAATCCCACCCAGGCCCTACCCCCACATATTTTACCCGCTAATGAAGTACCCGAAGTATGAAGTGATACCCGAAGTATGAAGTGATTCAGTTTGGTAGAAGAACATAAACAAACAACATAAAATAAAGAGTACAGATCTAAAGGGGTATGAAAGCAGAGTGACCTGTGTGAATATGTGCATAAGTCATTGAAGGTGGCAGGATAGATCGAGAGAACAGTTAATAAAGCATATAGTATCCTTAGCTTTATTAACAGCAGCAAAGAGTACAAAAGTAAGGAGGTTATGTTAAAATTCTATAGAAAACTGGTTCAGCCTTAAATGGAGTATTATGCCCAGTTCTGGGTACACACTTTTGTGAAGATGTGAAAGCATTAGAGGGGGTGCAGAATGGTTCCAGGAATGGGGAACTCAGTTACTTAGATAGATAGCAGAGATTGGGGCTGTTTCTCTTGAAGAGAAGAGAAGGTTGAGAAGAAATTTGATAGAAGTATTCAAAAACTTGAAGGGTCTGGGCAGAGTAGGTAGGAAAAAGCTGCTCCCATTGGTGGAAGAATCAAGAACAAGACGGCACAGATTTAAGGTAATTTTTAAAAGAAACAATGAAGACATAAGGAACAACATTTTCATGCAGTGAATGGTTGACAACATGTTGAATGGCCTCTTTCTGTGCTGCAATCATTGTGATTCTGTGAGTATGCTAATTACTTCCTGCTCCAATTGGCCATACATTAATTGGATTTGTTGAGCAGTCCTCCATTTTAGTTTTTTCTCCCCAAAATACTTTTTGTTGTTATTCTTATTTTTCAGTGTAATTTAAACAGCAGTGAAGCAAGGATGGATATTCACTAGGGTATAGAACAATCTAATTTTTGGCTGAATTACAAGTGGGAAAACCCAAAAAATGAGCTCAGTTCATTAGAAAGTCTTCCCGTTCTATAGCAGCTTCTACTCATCCCTCAACCCAAATCTTGCTGATCTACATTTCCCCTCAGCCCCCAATTTAAAACTATGAACCTCATTCCTCAAGTTTAACTTTTCTTGTGGTCTCTCACACACTATTTCTGTAACTTACTGTAACTCTACAACCCTTCCAAAAGCCACTGCTCCAGTTCTGGTCTACTATCTGCCCCACCTCCACCACTACTTTGGCCCTCCATTGACAGCAGTGCCTTCAGCCACCTAGGATGCACACATTGGAATTCATTCTTTAAATGCTTCCGCTATCCATCTTTCAGCACTCCTCACCAAGCTTTTGGTTAGCCCCCTCCTAATACCTCCTCCTTTGGTGCAACAACTAATTTGTTTGACTAAATCCCTGTGAAGCAGTTTGGTTTTTTTTGCTCTATAAAGCACAATTCGTTGACGTGGTTGTATAATCACTGACATCATGTTTTATTCCTGCCTGGTTCACTAGATCTTTAACACGGATGACTCCACTAAGATCTCAGGCTTAGATCACATAGCTTCTACTGCCCACAAGGTGAGCACCCGACTTTATTTATGCTGTTCCTTCACTTATATGCACAGTGCACCTTCTACTCTTCTTGAAAACATTGTGTTCAGATAATTATGAAGAATTTGATAAATCTTACCTACCAGCAACTATTCTACCGTATTGGGTTTATGTCAGTATGTTCTAGAGTTCCTACTAACTCTCAAACAATCCTTAATCTTGAAAGTAAAAGCAAATTACTGCAGATGCTGGAGTTTAAAACAAAAACAGAAAATGCTAGAAAGTCTCAGCAGGTCTGAGAGCATCCGTGGAGAGAGAACAGAGCTAATGAGTGGCACGGTGGCATATGAGCATCACAGTGGTTAGCACTACTGCCGCACAGTGCCAGGGACCCAGATTCAATTCCCGGCTTGGGACACTGTCTGTGTGGAATTTGCCCGTTTTCGCTGTGCCTGCGTGGATTTCCTCTGGGTGCTCCGGTTTCCTCCCACAATCTGAAAGTCATGGTGGTTAGGTGCATTGGCCAGGCTAAATTCTCCTTCAGTGTACCTGAACAGGTACCGGAGTGTGGCGACCAGGGGACTTTGTTGCAGTGTTAATGTACGCCTATTTGTAAATAAATTTTAAACGAACATTTTGAATCTAGATGACTCTTCATCAGACTCTTCGTTCATCTTAATCTTGAAGGGTTTGGTTCAAAACATTCTTGCCAGCATGCTTTTTTTAAAAAAAAGCAACAGCCTTTCCGTTAGTGATCATGATGCTTATTTACAGAGTCTTTGGAACTGTGCTCTTAATAACTATCAAAGGTCATTTGGCTATATTCTTGAAATCGCTCAAGAGTCTGGCATGATGAACAAATTAGCATCATATAATTTCACGGGCATCTAACTTCCTCTTAGACAGCTCTACCAATGCTGTAATTTACCCAACAAGAGCTTTTTCTAATAAGGAGTTTTGCATGGCTCTCTTCCATTGATTATCCGATCCCCAGCTATTCATTTGATGTGGTTTCATTCTAAATTCATCAACTTCCTTCAGACACATTCATAATTTAAAATTCTCATAATCTGCAATGGAGAAAAAAAAATCTAGTTTCTTCCAAATCTTTAAAATCCCAAATGCTTTTGGCAACTCTAATAGCCAATTCTTTCATTGCTGTTTCATTGTTGATCAAATTTTTTGATCTTGCTACCTTTCTGAGTCAAAATGAAAATCTTACATTCTCCTTCATGGCTAAAGCATTTGGACTTTCTCTCTGCAACTCTTAACTCTTTATAAGCTCAAGTCCATCCAAAATGTAAATACCACTCCTCTATCTGACTTGAGTCTTCTCAATGTCCCCACAATTTGGATCTGTAAAAGTACATTTTAATTTTTAGGCAGGCAAAGGAAGTGGAATGGAGAATAGGACAACATTGTGTGATGAATATTTTAGAAACTATCCATAAATAATGTGCCCAAACTCTTGGATAAATAAGAGTAGCAAAAATTAACCATAATTTTCTTCCATTTTCACAACTGTATTTTTTTCTGCTATTATAACTGACAAACTCATTTGCAGTGCTGATGTTCCCAAACCATGAAAAAAATTGTGCTTACTGTGCTTGGAAACAAGCCATGTGAACTTATCACCTGTGGCACACGTTTGATTGATTCGCTTTTAACTAGAGCTGTATTTGCGGATTGACTAATGTCCAATCCTGCTATCCATTAAAAATCTCTCCTTTAAGGGGCAAGACTAAAATGTATATTTTGGGACCTGTAAAAAAAAAATCACATAAATAAACTAAAAAGAAAATCACAAAAGAGTGAATGCAAAGGCTGGTTGTATACAGCTTGCACACAGTACCAAAACGTTTCATGAATGCTTGCAGATGCTGATAATCCAAGGTCACCTATGTGAAAACCAAAGTCTTGGCAAGCATCGCAAGACTCGTCCAGAAACTGTCATCCTCAGAATCAACTCATCAGGGAGAGATCAGGTATTGGGAGGGGGGGAGGAGAGGAGGGGGGGGAGGAGAGGAGGAGGGGGGGAGGAGA